>NC_052042.1:3706834-3808944 GCF_015832195.1 Motacilla alba alba | reverse complement strand
TCATTCCTTCCCAGCTTTCCGATGGATCCTTTCTCTCTCTAGTTTACTACAGCATTTTTAATATAATATCATAAAATAATTAACCAGCCTTCTGAAATAATGGAGTCCAGATTGTCACCTCTTCCCCCATCAAACATCACTGCACCCCAGGGTGGAGCGATTCCTCCACGCTGCGGGCACTGAGCCCTCCACAGCCACCCAGGAAAGAACAGGGCTCGGAGATCCCGGGCTATGGATCAGCTCCAAGGTCCTTCCACCCCAAAAAAACCATTCCTGACTCCCTGCAAACGCTCAGAGCTCCCCCCTGCAGGAGGTGGATCTTCCTCCTGCAGGTGATCCCCCCAGCGAGACACGGCTTGGAAAATGGTGTTTATTGGTATTTATAAATATAAACATCAGGAAGAGTCCATTTGAAGACGGATAATTGACTTAAAAGGACACTGTCAAGAAGTTTGAGCTACCTTACTGCTGTCACCCTGGTCTGCAAACAGAAAAGAAATTGCTTTGGGTTCTGTGTTCCGGAGTTTTCCCTGGAAAACTCGGCTCTGTTACAAAGGGATCAGTCAGCCAAAGCCCCGCTGTTCGCTCTCCCCTGCCACGGTAGGAACTAAACAGAAGTGTTTTGTTGTTTATTTTCCCGGAGTTGTGCAAATCCTGTGATTGCTGGGTGACCCCTCGCCCGTCCATCTTCTGCCACCCTGAAACCTGGAGAAAGTTCTGGAAATGAAGGCGCCCGAGGAGAGGGGGAGAATCCACAGCGCTAAAGAGGATTTGAATAAATATCAGGGATTAAAAGCCATCTACAGGAGGGCATTGACAGTATCCTTTTAACCACGGCAGCCTGCAGGTGCTCCCAGCAGAGCCAGCACAGGCTGGGGGGGCCGGGGGGGATGAAGGGGGGCAGCTCCAGGGGCACCTGGGACCCTCCTGCTGGGAACAGCGCATCGTCCTTGGAATTCCTGGTGGGAAAACCACCCGCCCCAGCCCCTAAAGCAGCCATTCCCGGCGCTGCAGCCGCTCCTTCCCCAGCAGGAGATTCCTCGGCACCGAGAGCAGCCCACGCCCTCGGCCCCGGGCAGCTCCCCGCACGGACAGCAGGAAGGACGGACACGGCTCCTGCCCCCATCACCCTTGGGATCTGCCCAGCAGCTCCACACTGGGCCCCTGCAATTCCATCGGTCTGGGCTCTCCTGGAGCCCGAAACACCCCAAAAAAGCAGCACCCCATCCTCCCCCAGGGCTGGCCTGGCACACCCGAACCCCACGCCGGGGCTCCCTGCAGGGCAGCACACTTACCTGGGCAGCTGGGGAGGTCAGCAAGGGCCCCCACGGGGGCTCAGGGGGGATCCCAGCCCTGCTCCGTCAGGGAATCCTTAATTCTTCATCAGGGCAACAAGCAAAAAGCTCTACTTGGCTTTTCCTCGGGGGAAGGATGGAGGGAAAGGGCAGGAGGAGGGAACACACGGGCTGGAACGTGCTCCCTGTGCTGAGAATTATATATCTGTATATATATTATTCCCTGTACGGAGGATTATATCCTTGTCACTGGGATAAAATCTGGATTTGGGATCATTTTGGACACCCAGTCCCCGACCACACAGGGCAGGAAGCCCAGGAGAGCCCAGCCTGGGGTGCAGCTTCCCCTGCTCCTCAAACATCTACCAGACAGCTCAGGCTTCTCCTGGAAAAAAACTCCTCACAGATTTGTGGCTTAGGGCTGGGAAATCTCAAGAAATGACTGAATTTGGAGGAAAAAAAGGAAAAAAAAACTTAAAAAAAGCAGCAGGATTTGGGGACGTAAAATAGGTGGCACAAGAAATTCCCAAATAACAATCTGGGAAGCCTCTGACACAGGGAAGATGAGCCTTCACATCAGCATGCTCAGGTGGGAGCAGGGAAGCACAGGGGAATCCTGGACCACAGGGGAATCCTGGATCCCAAGAAATCCTGAATCCCAGGGAAATCCTGGATCCCAGGGAAACTCTGAATCCCAGGGGAATCCTGAATCCCAGAGGAATCCTGAATCCCAGGGAAACTCTGAATCCCAGGGGAATCCTGAATCCCAGGGAAATCCTGGATCCCAGGGAAACTCTGAATCCCAGGGGAATCCTGAATCCCAGGGAAATCCTGGACCCCAGGAAATCCCGAATCCTAGGGAAACCCTGGATCCCAGGAAATCCTGGATCCCAGGGGAATCCTGAATCCTAGGGGAATCCTGAATCCCAGGAAATCCTGGATCCCAGGGGAATCCTGAATCCTAGGGGAAACCCTGAATCCCAGGAAATCCTGGATCCCAGGGGAATCCTGGCTCAGCAGCTGCTGTTTCATTCCCTCGCTGACAAACAGACATGGATCTTGTTGGGGTTTCAGGTTTGTTGGGGTTTCAGGTTTGTTGGGGTTTTGCCTGCTGCACAACGGGCTTCAAGCGTGTTCCTCTCCTCTCCTCTCCTCTCCTCTCTCCCCACTTCCAAGGATCTCGGTTCCTTTTCCAACCTCACCAGCAGCATCAGTCCCTCCAGGGTGGGAGCCCTCCCCTCCTTGCCAGGGGTTTCCCCCGGGGAATTCCCAGCAATTCCCAGCAGGAACGGGTCAGGATTAGGCCAATCCACCCCGGGAAAAGCCGGCCCAGCTGCAGCTCCGCGCCCAGTCCCTCATCCCGCCGGGATCACAGGGGGTGTGTGGGTGGCTGCAGGGCAGCCCGGCCCCGCTCTCTGGCCCTGGCAAATGACACTGGGATCCGTTTCCTCCGAGGCTCCGGCGTGCCCGGAGCTCCCGGGCGTGGTTCCAGCCCCAGCTGGCCGGGAGGAGGCTCCGCTGTCATAGGATGATGCAGCATCTGCAGAAGCGCTGTCGGCTGCCGCCCACCGAGGGCGGGGGGGTCACCGGGGCGAAGTAGGCGTGGACTTTGATGCTGGGCAGGTGGGTCTGGAAGGACAGACACCGGCGGCAGTCAGGCCCACGCCCCGAGCTCCTGGGGCACGGCCACAAGGGACGGGGAATGGGTGGGGTCGCCCCGGTACAGGGAGTGAGGCTCTTCCCGAGAATTCCCATCCTAGGAATGTCCAAGGCCACGCTGGATGGGGATTGGAGCAGGTGGGGATAGTGGAAGGTCGCTGGTTGGGCTTTCCCGACCCAAACCACCCAAAGATTCCATCATTTTATGGAACTTTGCAGATCCATGCTCTCTTGGGAGAGGAAATGCTATCATTACTCTTCTTTTACACGTGGAGAAGTGGATTCAAGAGGAGATACTGGGAAGCAATTCCTGCCTGAGAGGGGGTGAGGCCCGGGCACAGGGTGCCCAGAGAAGCTGTGGCTGCCCCTGCATCCTGGGAGTGTCCAAGGCAACTCAGGATAGTACAAAGTGTCCAACCCAAACCATTCCACCTTTCCACGACTCTATGAACCCTCACTGATGGTTCTCACAACTCTTTTGAGCACGAGCACCAGGCGATGGGAGCTCTGCCAGCTCAGCCCTCTCTGTGGATGAACCCTGCCCATCCCAGCTCCTCCCTGAGGATAAACCCTAACCCATCCCAGCTCCTCCCTGAGGATGAACCCTGCCCATCCTAGCTCCTCTCTCCTCTCCATGGATGAACCCTGCCCATCCCAGCTCCTCCCTGTGGATAAACCCTCCCTATTCCAGGTCCTCCCCATGGCTGAACCCTCCCCATCCCAGCTCCTCCCTATGGATAAACTCCTCGCATCCCAGCTCCTCCCCGTCCCCGTGAATAAACCCTCCCCATCCCAGCTCCTCCCCATGGATAAACCCTCTCCATCCCTATGGATAAACCCTGTCCATCCCAGCTCCTCCCCATGGATAAACCCTCTCCATCCCTATGGATAAACCCTCCCCATCCCAGCTCCTCCCCATGGATAAACCCTCTCCATCCCTATGGATAAACCCTCTCCATCCCAGCTCCTCCCCATCCCAGCTCCTCCCCATGGATAAACCCTCTCCATCCCCATGGATAAACCCTCCCCATCCCAGCCCCTCCCCATGGATAAACCCTCTCCATCCCTATGGATAAACCCTCTCCATCCCTATGGATAAACCCTGTCCATCCCAGCTCCTCCCCATGGATAAACCCTCTCCATCCCTATGGATAAACCCTGTCCATCCCAGCTCCTCCCCATCCCAGCTCCTCCCCATGGATAAACCCTCTCCATCCCCATGGATAAACCCTCTCCATCCCTATGGATAAACCCTCTCCATCCCAGCTCCTCCCCATGGATAAACCCTCTCCATCCCTATGGATAAACCCTGTCCATCCCAGCTCCTCCCCATCCCAGCTCCTCCCCATGGATAAACCCTCTCCATCCCTATGGATAAACCCTCTCCATCCCTATGGATAAACCCTCTCCATCCCAGCTCCTCCCCGTGGATAAACCCTCTCCATCCCTATGGATAAACCCTGTCCATCCCAGCTCCTCCCCATCCCAGCTCTTCACCATCCCTATGGATAAACCCTCTCCATCCCTATGGATAAACCCTGTCCATCCCAGCTCCTCCCCATGGATAAACCCTCTCCATCCCTATGGATAAACCCTGTCCATCCCAGCTCCTCCCCGTCCCCGCTCACCCTGAGTCTCTTGATCCCGGCCCGCGTGATCTGCTGGCAGTCGTACAGTTCTATCCTCTCCAGGCTGTGGCAGCTCTTGAGGTGCTCCAGGGAGGCGTCGGTGATCAGGGGACAGTTGTCCAGCTCGATCACCTCCAGGCGGTCGTGGGCGCAGGCGCCGTTGCCCAAGTGACGGATCCCGTCGTCCGTGATCAGCTCGCAGTGGGATAAACTCTGTCCCCAAGCAGAGGGGTTAAACCCGGCTCCTGGCAGCCCGAAAACCAGCCAGGACCTCGCTGGGGATGGGAGCACGGGCTGTGCTTGGCGGGGCTGGGCTGGCTCCTGGGCTCTGGGGGTTTCTGAGCTGATCCCTGGGCTCTGGGGGTTTCTGAGTTTTCCCCTGCTGCGAGGGGAAAACTTCCAGCTGGAGGGGAGAATTCCTGCCTGGGAGGGCGGGGAGTGCTCAGAGCAGCCGTGGCTGCTCCTGGGTCTCTGAAGTGTTCAAGGCCAGGTTGGGCAGAGCTTGGAGCACCCTGGGGTACTGAAAGGTGTCCCTGCCCCTGGGAACAGGACGATCTTTAGGGTCCCTTCCATGGTCCCAGGGGAATGCAGCTCTGGAGGGATGAGACCCCCAGGGTGGCACAGAAATTCCAGCACAGCTGAGCCACGCAAGAACCCACCTTTGGGACACCCGAGGCCTCACCCATCATGGGAAGGGCCCTGGCCCGGGTCCAAGCAGCAGCAGGAACACGATGGCCCCCCTTGGTGTGGATTTTCAGGGGGATTCACCTGGAAGGTCCTCGAGGAGGAAGCAGGGCCTGAGCCAGGAGCTGGAACTGGCTTTCCTGAGGGATGACTGCGCTGCAGGACCCACATCCCCACACCTCCCAGGACACGATCCCTCACGGCACAAACCCAGGGCTGACAGACACCGAATTCCCAGAGATTCAGCCCCAAAGGAACGTGGCTTCCCAAGGGCACCGAGCACTCCTGGCTGCCCGGCAGGTTCCTCTCCCACAGACAGACAGACAGACAGACAGCTCCTGTGCAGGCAGACCCCACTTGGAATTCTGCTCCTGGGAGAATCCCCACACAACCCTTTTCCCGTGGGATTGCTGCAAGCAGCGGGGATGGGATAAGAGGTTCCTCAGGGTGAGGTTTGCAGCAGAATTCTTCCGACTCTGAAGCCAGGGAGTGTTTAAAATCCCTTTGTTTGGAGAAAGGAAATGCTGGAAGTGTCCCTTGGGATACTCACCAGGACCTGCAGCCGTGGACAGTGTATGGAGAGCTGGATTAGTGTGCTGTCTGTAATCTGGAAAAGAAGGAAAAGCCCTTTCATGCTGGTGCTGGGCACAAGGACTTGGGTTTTTTTTTCTCTTCTACCAAAGCAAAACTGCAGGATTTTCCCTGATCCATGAGATTTCCCCACAGCCCCTCAGGAATCCACCTCCTCATGGAAATCAACTCCTGCCCCTGGAGAACTGGGATGCAGAGGCATCACTGGATTGCTTTTAACTTCTTGAAGGAGCTGAAATCAGCTCCCAGATGTGTCCCAAATGTGCCTCTGGAAGCACAACGAGGGCTCAGATTCCCCATGAACACCCCTATGGATTGCCCACCTCCTGGTTTTCTCCAGGAAGAAGGAATCCCTACAAAGATTCCCAATCCCAAACCCCCACAGGAGCTGCCTGGGAAAGATCTGTGCCCTGCCCAGCTCCTGGTTTTCTCCAGGAAGAAGGAATCCCTACAAAGGTTCCCAAATCCCCACAGGAGCTGCCTGGGAAGGATCTGTGCCCTGGCTCAGTTTTGCTTCTCCCCTTTTTAGGGTTCATTCCCAATCCTGCCTGGGCTGGTGTCATTCCCTCTTTATATATCCCAAATTTCTGCCCAGGACACGGGGTCCGGCTGCTCCCAGGAATCCCAATCCCATTCCCTTTGCCTCAGGCTCAATCAATTTCCAATCCACCCTCGGGCTTGGAGGTTTTTTCATGGAATTTTGAGTCAATTCCACCCTTTTCCCTGGAAACGCTTCAGCCCAGTTTGATTTCAACCCCCTAAAATCATTGCTGTTTCACAATTTCCCCCATGGTTCTCCAAATCCGGGGGAACTCCCATTATTTTTAGCAAGATAAGATTTTTCTCTGGGATTTCCCCTCAAAAATCTGGGATTTTCTCTCACAAATCCATTATTTGACCCAGGATCTCTCACTATTAAATATTCCTTATTTACAGCAGTGTTCCCATAGAATCCAAACCAGAATAAAACCTCATTCCCAACATTCTCCTCTCCAAATCCAGCCACTTTCCCCGCTCAGGATTCCACATTAAATTCTGGTTTGGAGAAAATCTCTTCATTTTCCACCAATTTTCCCCACTGCTGCAAGAGAAACAGCCTGAGCTGCCACTCCTACCTGGACACACTCTTCCAGATCCATTTTTTCAAGCTCATGGCAATTCTAGGAATAAAGAGAATTCCAAACACCCACGGTGAGGGTGAAGTCCAGACAGCAAATATAAATATAAAACCATAAAATATAAACATAATAAATATCAGTAATATAAATACATTCTATTGCAGATATGAAGATAAACAGTATGTGCAGTATATAACATTTATCATATACAACATCTATTTAAATATAAATATTATAAATACAAACACAAAAATATATATAAATACAAATACAAAAATAAATATAAACACAAATAAGAATAAGAATATGAATAGAAATAGAAATTAACCACCACAAAGACAGTTTGCTTTAAAAACTAAGGGGTTTCTCCATGAAATATCACAACTGGAAGGAAAGCTTACGAAGTTTCTGAAGGATAATAAAGGAAATGTCACTCATTTAAGGGGTTTTTTAATCATGGTGAGTAAAGGGAGTTAATTTTAGACAAGCCAGTAAAGTTTATAACTAAAATATTTAACATTTCCTGTGGTTTGGATGCAAATCCTCCCAGGTGTGCAAGCCAGGATGATGCCAAAGATCCCATAAAACTGAATTTTTTCAGGTTCCACCCAAATTCAAAGTTGTCTCAAACCTACTGGGGTTTTTTTTTTGCCATGAAAAGGAAGGAAAAGCAGGAGGGGAAGGAGGAGCAGGGCTCTTACCCTGGCCAGGGTGGTGAAGCCCACGTCGGTCAGCTGGGAACACCGCGCCACTTCCAGTATTCTGCAGGACACAAGGACAGAACCGTGGTGGAGCCCCCAGATCCCAGGAGAGGGCTGGGAATGACCCCTGAGACCCCTCAGAGCCACCCCTGCCCAGGGAGAGCAGCAGGGGACACGGGGATGTCTCCAGCCAGGGATGTCCCCGTGGAGCTGCTCTGGGATCTGCCACCCTCACAAGAAGGAATTCTGATGTTGGAGTTGTGGACGCTGGAATTTTAGATTTCTGTGCTGCCTCTGACCCCCAGGAGAACTCTGCATTTGACCTGAGGCTGTGGAGAAGGCTTCCAAGATGGATCCCATGCTGGGATTGGGGTGTGGAGTTGGTTAAAGTGTGTAACATCACAGGGTGGAAAATCAGAGTTTGGGGGTTTAGAATATAGAAATAAATATGAAGCAAATGGAGGTTTTGGGGTGGAGACAGGTTGTTCTTCACCTTCTTCTTCATGGGTTTGGGTGGTATTTTGTAACTGGACATGAAAATTCCACATTGCAGACTTCGAGTGATCAATTGTTGGGTTAAAAGGGAAAATAATTCAGGTGTTGTTTCTTGATGGGATAGTTTAGCCTTAAAAGGCCTTGTAAGAGATAGCTGGTTAATGAGAGACTGCAGAACTCCCTGCTGTGAGGCTGAGACATCGATAATAAACAATAAACACCCGAGTTTGAACCTGAACCATCATCTCCAGTGCCTTCAATCCTGACCTCGACAGAGGTAGAAAAAAAAAGAAGCCAAAATCTGCCATTCCTCCTCTGGAATTTGGGGTGGGATTTGTCCTGGTTGAGTTTCTGCTCCTCATCCTGGCACCTCTGAAAAGATTCACCCAATCCCAAATTTTCTTCATGGATGCACATGGAGCCTGTGGGCACCACGCTGGGGAGCTCTTTTAAACCCCAAGAATTTGGGGACAGCCCAAAAATCACAACCAACCTGTTCCAAACACCTGGAGAAAAAAGCTCAGAGTGGGAAAACCTTTGGGGGTGAGATGGCTCAGAGAGCAGCTGGAGCCTCTGCTGAGTGTCCCCTGGGGGAAGTGGTGGCAGAACTCACCGGAGGCGTGGGCAGTTCTGTCCCAGGGCATTGAGGATGGCGTCGGTGATGTTGGAGCAGCCAGAAGCACACAGGGACTGCAGCTTGTGGCAGCCCCTGCAGATGGTGATGAGCCCATCGTCTGTGATTTGCTGCCAGGGAAACCACAGCTGCCTCAATCCAGGCAGGATTTGCCTCTCCCAATTCCAAATTCCAGCTCTTTTTTGGCCCAAAATTGTTATGGAAAAGTCTCACCCCAAAATCGTTATGGAGATGTTTCACCCCAAAATCGTTATGGAGATGTTTCACCCCAAAATCGTTATGGAAATGTTTCACCCCCAAAATCATTATGGAGATATTTCACCCCAAAATTGTTACGGAAAAGTTTCACCCCAAAATCGTTATGGAAAAGCAGCAGAGGGAGGATAAATCTTGCTGGATTTGGGAATATTAGGAAAGGGATTTGGAGGGAAATGTTTTGGAGCTGGACCCGGTGAGGGATGGGGGAAGGTGCTGGGAGTCCTGTAGGGCTTTGTAATTCCTGCTTGGAAAGACACAGGGAGTCTGTCCATCCCTGGGTACAGGGAGTCTGTCCATCCCTGTCCCTGGACATGGGGAGCCCATCCAATCCCATCCCTGGAGACGGGGAGCCCATCCATCCCTGTTCCTGTGTCAGACTGTAATGGCACAGACAGAGAGCCCATGCCAAAATGTGTGTTTATGCCAAAAAAAAAAAAAAATCAGTTTTTTGGCATAAACACCCATTTTTGGCACTGCAGAGCTGGCTGAGGACCCTTCTGTGCACAGAAGTGCCTTGGTAGGCTCAGTTCTGCAGGGGAACCAGAGGAGAGGCCTGGCAGCATCAGCCCCGCCTGATGGGAAGGATTTTCCCAGCTCATCCCACAGACAAGTTCAGAGGGAAGAGAGAAACACCCCTGACACAGCAAAGGAGTGGGGGTCAGCGCCCCTGAAGTGCCACCAAGGAGCTGCTGGTGACAAGCGCCCCGTGGGCAGGGGGATGGAGCACATTCCACAAGGGAATCCTGGGCAGTGCCACTCACCAGGCAGGTCTGCAGGTTCAGGGTCACCAGCTCGGGACAGTGGGCACCGATGAACTTGAGGGCCTCGTCCTCCAGCTGGAAGGGAAACCACAGGGATGGGAACTGGGAGCACTGGGATTAAAGCTGGGACAGCAGGGAATGGGGATTTCCTCTGGGGAAAGCAGCACCAGGAGTGCTCCTGCCTTTTACCCCATCAGGAGCACAGCAGCCAGAGGAAAGGACTGCCATGAAACCCCCCCCAGCCCAGATCTGGCCATGGATCACAGTGATCTCCTCCAAAGGATCAGTGGGAAAAGGAAAATCGGGATAAAAAGATTCTCCAGCTCCACAAGTGATTTATTCCCTGTCCCACTCCTCGGGGCTGCAGAACTTCCACCCCAGCACCTGATCTCCAGCACCGTGGGGTTTTTGGAGAAGGGAATAAGCCAAATGCCTGAATTTCCATGCCCACACCCTGAGGAGCAGCAGGACACCCCAGCTGTGCCCGTTTCCCAGCTGTACCTGGGTGCAGCCCTTGAGGGACAGGGCCCGCAGCCCCCCGCAGCCCCGCACCAGCGCCTGGATCCCGTCCTTGGTCACTTGGTCGCACCAGGAGATGATGAGCTGTTCCAGCAGCGGGCATCCCTCGCTGGGGACACACATGGAAAGCTCATTTGCCTCAGGAGAAATCCTGCTCCAAGCCAGAAGCTCTGCTGTTCCCATTTCTGGGAGCCACAGAGCAGCCCCACACCCAGCAGGGCACGCCGGGCAAAGCCCAGCTCCAGAGGGAGGCTCTGGAGGTTGGCTGGAGGATCTCAGAGGTCTTTTCCAGCCTTAATGGTTCTAAAATTCCACGGAAGACCCCTGCTGCCAGCCCCTACCTGAGTGCTTTCAGGGACAGGTTGGTTATGGAGGTGCAGGAAGCCAAATCCAGGTGCCTGAGTTTGGAACAGAACTTGCTGAGGCTGGTGCAGGTGCTGGAAGAGACACACGGGGACACTCCTGCAGTGGGGTCATGGCAGGCCACAGAAATCCCATGGGATGGGCAGGCTGGGCTGAGGAGGGAACCTGGCACGGGTGCCCAGAGCAGCTGGGGCTGCCCCTGGATCCCTGGCAGTGCCCAAGGCCAGGCTGGACGTTGGAGCTTGGAGATCCCTTCCAGCCCAAATCCTTCTGGGATTGCAGAACTTCACAGACCCAGGGATTGCAGATGGAAAAAGGGACTCGGGAGGGGATTTTGGGATTATTTTGGGTGGGGAGGGGCTGGGCTGGAATTCCCAGAGCAGCTGGGGCTGCCCCTGGATCCCTGGCCGTGCCCAAGGCCAGGCTGGGCAGGGTTTGGAGCAGCCTGGGGTGGTAGAAGCTGTCCTGCCACGGCAGGGGTGGGAATGGATGGGATTTAAGGATTTAAGGTCCTTCCCTGTAACCATACTATTTTATGAAAATCCTTTTGTCAGGATTTTCTTCTCCTGAGAAACTAAAAAAACCTCAAAAACAATATAAACCATTAACTATCTGCTACTGTAAAATGCAACAGTACTTCCTTGATTAGTCAATATTAAGTATTTCTACTTAATAACCAAAGATACAACTAATTCAAACTCTCCAGTCAATCACAAGACTTTATTAAGTTTTCCATCCTATTCCTGTCTCACCTTCCAATACATCTTTCTCTGCATTCTTTTATTATAGTTTTAGTGGGGCGTTTTTAATATAATCTATATCATAATATAATAAACCAACCTTCTAAAACATAAAATCAAAATTTCTACGTCTCTCATCCTTATCCTAACGACCCTAAAACCCACACCTTCCAACCCAAACCATTCCATGACCCCATGGAAAAGCCCCCACACCCCCAGGGCTGGCTTTTTTTGGCACCCAGGGAAGTTTTACTCACGCGTCCGTGATCTTGGTGCAACCATTGAGGTTCAACACTTCGATGTTCCTGCAGTTCTGGGCAAAGGTCCTGGGGTGAAGGAAAGGGAAAACATTGGATTTGTCAGGCCATGGGATTGCAGGTGGTTGATAACACGTCAGCATAAAGTTTTACGAACCTGATTAAAGAGGAAAACAGAAAATCGAGAAGGAAGTCAAGAGGAAAACCATGAAAATTTAAAAAATCAAGAAAGGAATCAAGAAAATCAAGAAGGGAATCAGGATGAAAATCAGGATTGAGATCAACAAAAGAATCAAAAAAGAAGAAAATGCAGAAGTTCAAGAAGGAAATAATCAAGAAAAAAGAATCAAGAAAACCATGAAAAAACCCAAGGGAATCAAGAAGGAAATCAGAAATGAAATCAAGAAAGAAGAAAGGGATCAAGAAAGAAGAATCAAGAGAATCAAGAAGAAAATCAAGAAAGAATAAAATAATCCTTTCCATTTATTCCCCAGTAGGGATAAATTCTATAAATCCTCTCAATTTATTCCCCAGTAGGGATAAATTCTATAAACCCTCCCCATTTATTCCTCAGTGGGGACAAATCCTCCCCATTTATTCCCCACTAGGGATAAATTCTCCTCATTTATTCCCCAGTGGGGATAAATCCTCTCCATTCCCCAGTGAGGATAAATTCTCCCCATTTATTCCCTACTAGGGATAAATTCTCCCCAATTATTCCCCAGTGGGGATAAATTCTCCCCATTTATTCCTCAGTGGGGATAAATCCTCCCCATTTATTCCCCAGTGGGGTAAAATTCTATAAATTCTTCCCATTTATTCCTCAGTGGGGTTAAATTCTCCCCATTTATTCCTCAGTGGGGATAAATTCTCCCCAATTATTCCCCACTAGGGATAAATTCTCCCCATTTATTCCTCAGTGGGGAAAAATTCTCCCCATTTATTCCTCAGTGGGGATGAATTTTCCCCATTTATTCCTCAGTGGGGTTAAATTCTATAAATTCTCCCCATTTATTCCCCAGTGGGGATAAATCCTCTCAATTTATTCCCCACTAGGGATAAATCCTCCCCATTTTATTCCCCAGTGGGGACAAATGCTCCCATTTTTCCCAGAGCAATGGCAGTCCTGCCTTTGCAGCCCATTCCAGGGGTACCTTAAGGCGTTGTCCCCCACTCCCAGGCAGCCCCGCAGGCTCAGCTTCCGCAGGAATCCCCCACATCTCTTGGAGATGTTCTCCACCACTCGGCCCTGGGGGAGACACAGGAGCCACGTGAGAACCCCCCGGACCCTCGGGAAGCTGAAGTGAGCATTTTGCACACTGACAACGAATTGTTGTTCAAGGGAAAATGGTGCTTAGGGGGTAAAAATGAATTTTCAGCCTCCATCCCCACTGCTGCTGCAGAATCCACACCCCACGGGTTCAGCTACAACAAAGCAGCTCCAAAGCTGCAGCTTTTAAGGACAATTTGGGCCTTGTCCTTCCCAAATCATCTTCAGTTTCAATTTTTGGTATTAAAGGTACAAATATTTCAGGCCACGATTCAACAGACATTCGGTCCTCATGGTCTGATCTGCGTGCAAGGAGCAGTGGCTTCAATTCTCTTCCATACAAGCAGCAGTTTTCCCAAAAAAAAAGTACTTTTTCTATTAATTTCTGTTTTCAGAACAGACAAAAACTGTTTTCTTTCCATTACAACCTTTAAGTCTTGCCAGGGATAGAGAATCCTGTCCATTTTCAAAAGCTGAATGGATTGCCAAAAAGACTCCCTGAAGCTGAAGAACTGAAATTAATGATTTCTATCTCCGGGGAAGGTAGAAAGGGTTACACTGGGAGTATTAATCCATTCTAGGCTGTAATTACATTTTAACAAGAAAAAAAATGGGTTTGTGTGTCACTTAATTATACCTCAATATCCGTCTGGAAATCAAACAGGTCGATTCGCTGCCAGTTACTGCCATCCAGGGCCAGAACATTCCATGCCTTTAGCAGGGGAAAAAATGGAAATGGTCTGGTTAACATGAAAAAAAATTTAAAAAAAAGGTCAGTGGGGACCTAGTCACAGTTTGTTCCTCTGAGAAACAACATTCTGTCCCAGGTGGGGAAGAAGCAACAGGTGATGGCAGGCAGCAGGAGCACTGGCAGGGAGCTTGGTGCCCTCAAAACTCAGAATTCTGAGTCCCCCAGCCAGGGAAGAGGTGCCCTGGCTGCTTCCACTCCCTTGGGAGGTGCAGGTGTGAGTCAGGAATCTGCACATTCCTGGCTGGAATTTCCTCCCCAGTACCTCAGAGGACACCTGGGCACAGGTGAGTCCCCCCAGGGCACCCCAGAGCTGCAGTGCCAAAGGGTTTGGGTTTTGTTTAAATCACCAAAATCTCCCGTGGCTCCTGCTCCAAAGGAGAGGCAGGAACTCGGAGCTGGTTGCCGTGCCCTGAGCTGATTTTAAAGTTTCAGTTCCATCATCGAGGGGATCTTGTAATGACCAGGAGGCAGCGCTGTGCAAGGGCCAGGTGGAACACAGGGGGATTTCCCCTCCCAAATCCCACCTGCACCGAGCTCCTCCCCAGCAGAGCAGCAATTCCTGGGCAGGAGTTAGCGCAGAGTTACAACAGATGACAGAAGTGAGCATTAATTGAGTTTCTGGGGTTTAAACCTCACTGCTGGTGTTTGTTTTAAGGGCTGGTTATGGCCCTTAAAAGGAGAAAAGCAGTGGGAAATGCCCCAGTGGCTGCATAATTCCATGGGCGGTGCAGGGAACGTTCCAGAACCTTCCTGCACATCCCTGCAGGAACTCCCCGTGCTGTGCCATGGAACAGGAGCTGGGACAGGCCAGGAGAACACCCTGACATTGGCAAGGAATCCCTGACAGCCCAGCGTGGCCAACACTGCTGTGCTGGATCCCAGCTGGGAGCTCCTTCCCTGCACAGCCTGCGTTATTCAGGTGACAACTGCAGTGCCCAGACACCTCACTGGGGAATTTTTAAATGCAATTAACAATGTTGAAGCTTTTTTTTTTTTTTTTTTTTTAATTCTAATGTGTTTAGAGTAATGAAATCAGTCGTGGCTGAGGTTTGCAGCCAGGACTGATGGGTTTGTGCAGGATGGTGAACACAGCACTCCAACACCTTCCCTGGATCACCAGCCTGCCCCTGCTGTGCTGCCTCCCCTGGGAGTTACCAGCCACGGGCAGGAAAAAGCACCTGAATAAATCTGGCAGCTCCAAAAACTGAACCTTCCAGTCCAGCTGGAGGGATTCTCCCAGGCAAATAATCCAAGTTGGGTTTCATTAACTGAAGCCCATGAAGGATAAGAACAACTCCTCAGTCTATTTCCAACCACATCCAAGGAGAAAATGAACTTTCATTGACTGTGCAGCATCTCTGTGAATTAAAATTTCCACCAAAACTCGCAGGATGCCATTTTGGGTTCATCCCACGCTGGGGATTTCAATTAACAATGTTGAAGTGTTTTTTTTTTTTTTTTTTAATTCCAATGTGTTTAGAGCAATGAAATCAGTCGTGGCTGAGGTCTGCAGCCAGGACTGATGGGTTTGTGCAGGTGTCACCCAGGCAGGATGGTGAACACCTTCCCTGGATCACCAGCCTGCCCCTGCTGTGCTGCTTCCCCTGGGAGTTACCAGCCACTGGCAGGAAAAAGCACCTGAATAAATCTGGCAGCTCCAGATAATAATCCAAGTTGGGTTTCATTACCTGAAGCCCATGAAGGATAAAACAACCCCTCACTCTATTTCCGTGCTTACTCCAACTACATCCAAGGAGAAAATGAACTTTCATTGACTGTGCAGGGTCTCTGTGAATTAAAATTTCCACCAAAACTCTCAGGATGCCATTCTGGGCTCATCCCACGCTGGGGGTTTCAGCAGGGTGAGCTCGTTGTAAAACCCAGAATGAGGGGAAAGTTCTGGGCAAAACATCAGCCCCCTCCCCTTTGTAGCTAGGACACTGGAAAATGCTACTCCAGCTTGGAATTCCCCCTCACTGGTGCTATGGGAATTTTCCAGGACTTCCAGGGGACTAAATAACCCCAGCGGAGTGGCACAAAGCTCCCTGGCCCAACCCCCTGGAGAGGGAGGACTGTCACCCAAATCCAGCCCCTTGCTGAAATCCACCAGGAAAGAGGAAGGATCTTACCCTGGAAACTTGAGCACAACGACACAGAGTGACCACATCCAGGAAAGAGAAAATTCTGGAACAGAGATGAGAGATACCTTATAGGTTATTGACATTTAAAACAAAAGGGGATGTGGAAAACAAAGGGGGGAGAGAAAAAAAAAAGGACTGGGACAGCAAAACTTCTTTGTGATTTGGCTGAAAGCTGAACTGTGAAAGGAAGTGCAGAGGCAGCAGCTCCCAAATGGAAACAAAACACGGCCATGGAGCCACTGGGAAGCAGAAAGCTCACACCTTGGAGTGGGTCTGACCCACAGCACTGACTGCTCACCCAGGGACCCCTGCAGGAGCCCCACCCCGAGCCAGCACATGGAGCAGGGAGCTGGGCTGAGTCCACCCACGAGAGAACCCAACACTCCAATATCGTCAGCAACAGCTCCAGAAACGGGCAGTGCCATCCCTCACTACCAGCTCCAGAAACGGGCAGTGCCATCCCTCATGACCAGCTCTGGATCAGGGCAGTGCCATCGCTCACTACCAGCTCCAGAAACGGGCAGTGCCATCCCTCACTACCAGTTCCAGAAACGGGCAGAGACATCCCTCATGACCAGCTCTGGATCAGGGCAGTGCCATCCCTCACCACCAGCTCCCAGAAATGGGCAGTGCCATCCCCCATTACCAGCTCCCAAAAGTAGGCAGTGCCATCCCTCACGACCAGCTCTGGGATCAGGGCAGTGCCATCCCTCACGACCAGCTCTGGGATCAGGGCAGTGCCATTCTTCATTCCCAGCTCCCAGAAATGAGCAGAGCCATCTGTCACTACCAGCTCCCAAAAGTAGGCAGAGCCATCCCTCACGACCAGCTCTGGATCAGGGCAGTGCCATCCCTCACGACCAGCTCTGGATCAGGGCAGTGCCATCCCCATCACCCACTCCGGGATCAGGGCAGTGCCATCCCCATCACCCACTCCAGGATCAGGGCAGTGCCATCCCCATCACCCACTCCGGGATCAGGGCAGTGCCATCCCCATCACCCACTCCGGGATCAGGGCAGTGCCATCCCCATCACCCACTCCAGGATCAGGGCAGTGCCATCCCCATCACCCACTCCGGGATCAGGGCAGTGCCATCCCCATCACCCACTCCAGGATCAGGGCAGTGCCATCCCCATCACCCACTCCAGGATCAGGGCAGTGCCATCCCCCATCACCCACTCCAGACCGGTTCTGGTGCCCAGATCATTCCTGGGTGCCCAGCAGTGAGCCCAGGGAGGATCCCAGCTCTGCTGGCAGGGAGGGCTGGGCCAGCCTGGGGACCAGAAGCTGAGGGTGACCTAACTGTGGCCTGCCAGCACCTGAAGGGGGACAGGGAAGATGGGCAGGGGACATTTCCAAGGGCCTGCAGCGCCAGGACAGGGGGGAATGGGGTTCAACTGCCAGAGGGCAAGGCTGGATGGGACATTGGGAAGACATTCCTCCCTGAGAGGGTGGGGAGGGGCTGGGACAGGTTTCCCAGAGAAGCTGTGGCTGCCCCTGGACGTGTCCCAGGGCTTGGAGCCACCTGGGACAGTGGCAGGGCTAGGAGTGGATGGGCTTTAAGATCCCCTCCAGCCCAAACCATCCCAGGATTTTGCACTTCCACAACTGGCAGAGCCAGATGTGCTCGGCCAGGAGGGACAATGACACTGTGGTCACTCCTGAGTGGCACCCTGGGCCAGGACACACCCAGCCAACAGCCAGGACTGCTGGGTTATTAGTGGGACAAGGGAATGCCACAGCTGAGACTGCCAGGATTGCCCTGGGGATCACATCCCACCCCCAGCTGGAGGTGCAGGAAAGCTCCCAGTGTGCACCAAGCCATCAATAGTGTATAAAATTCCACGGGGAAATTCCATGGGGTTTCAATGGCATTTGATGGTTTATGGTTATTCAAACAATCGTGTCCCAAAACAGACGAGGTCAACTGGAGGGTGGGAGGACATCAAGGTCTCGTTCCCCTCGGGAACAATTCTAAAACCGGAGTTTTTGCAAAGATAATACAAGAGTTCAACCACAATGTGCTTTAATATTTTGATTTAATTATTTTCAACTTGAAGGCCACCCGAAAGAAAAGGCAAATCCTGTCAGCCACAAGCATCCTGAGAAGCAGGGCTGGAAAAAGCCCTTCAGAAACACCAATACTGGGGGAAAAGGGTGTTCCTGATGGAGGGTAAAAGCAGATTATTTATCAGATTAAGACCAATATTGGGGGAAAAGGGTGTTCCTGATGGAGGGTAAAAGCAGATTATTTATTATTATTTATTATTATTTATAATTATTTATTATTTATTGATGCTAAAGGTATCACACAGGAGCACCCAGCTAAATCAGGATGAACACTCCCTCCTGTGCTCATGCCCTTCCCAGGGATGCTCATGGCTCCAAGGAGTTAAGGGGTTAAGATCCAAGGGGTTCCAGGCACTTCTGATCTTAGCAGGAGACAAATCTGACAGTGATGTGCTGGGCCAAAGCTCTGCAGAAGAGCCCAGTGCACTTTAATGCTGTCAGGAATCCCAAATTCTGGATTTCAGAGCACTTCCATCCTCCCTGCCTACAGACAAGGCTCCCCCTGAGCCTGGTGTCGTTTTATTTGATGTCCAAGGGTTTATTCAGCACCATGTCCATGCACAACACCACCAGGAAATGCTGGGAATGAGAGAAGCTGGGGAAAATTCTTACTTTCAAATTCCTGTCGTAGGAGAAAATAAAACTTCACATTCAGTGGGTCACTCACAATGGAAGCTGTCTCTATTTTCATTAAAATTCCCTGCTCCATGGGAATCCCTGACTGTTAGTGATCACCTCATCCCCCTCTCAGGGCTGGAAGATGTGGGATAAACTCTCCTCCACTTCCTGCTCCTCCCCTGGCATCAACAGGGATTCCCCCTGGCCAAAGCCTCACCCCTCTGCCTTCCCCAGCACGGAATCTCAGCTCTGAGGAGCTCCAGGGACTCTCCCAGTGCTCCCTCAGCTTCTCCTGCGCTTGTGGAGACCCTGAGTGGATGATTCAGGAGAACCAGGCTGCAAAAAGGACTTTTCCACAGCAGGCACTCCTTGGTTGTGGATTTTCATCACTGCAGAACTGGATCCAGCTGCTCCCCACGGACCAGGAAGAGCAGCAGGCACCGTGACCCCAGCTGGGAATTCCCCTGCAGCCCCGAGGATGGATTTTCCCTCTCCAAGGAACTGCTGGACAACACTAAAACACCCCAAACCCCACAAACAAGGAATTACTGAGCAACAGCAGAAGGCTGATCAGCACTAATTGAATGATTTTCCCAATTCTGCATTAACAGGCCCAAAGGCACCGTGCTGGAACATTTATTTTTCCACCCAAACAGGATTCCTGTCCTGCTCACGGCTGCCTGCTGAGCCCTTTTACATCTGTCCTTTTATTCTTCAGAGTCCACAGTGGAGAAAATAATCCATAAAATTAACTTTATCATTAAACACTGATCACAGATGAAGGCAGGCTGAGCTTCCCAAACAGGAATTAAATCTGGAATTGCAGCAGATTAAATTGTCTCACTGCAAAGGGACTCCCCGTGTGTTTGATTTTGTCTGAACAGCTCAGCTGTGCACAATTTGGGTAAAACACACTCACTTTGAGCAATTTTCAGGTTTCAAGCCCTTAATCCACTCAGGGGTTTCTAGGACTCCTCACTTTCCCACTGCTGCTGTAATTAGATTAGGGTCAAGACTCATGAAATCCCTGCATGCTGCAAGCTCTGAGGTGAGCCAGCTTAGACCTTCAGCCTTCTAAAATTATCAACAGCAACCTGTGCCAGCAACCCCCCCACCATCCCAGTTCAATCCCAGTTCAGCCCTGCTCCCACCGCTGGCTCTGCTGCCAACTCAGAGCTCCCCACGGGCACAACTCCAGCTCGCCAGGGTGCGGGGATGGCAGAGCCAGCCTGGGCATGAGCTGGGCATGGGCAGAGCAGGGAGCCAAAGCTGCTTAGGCCAGGAGAGAGCTGCACACTGCCTGACCTGCCTGTGACCCAGCAGGAGCAGCTGAGTTCCTGCAGGCTGATCCTGCTGGGGCCAGGCAGGAGCTGTGCGGCACTGGCGGTGCCACCTCCTTCAGCAGGGCGGCAGAGACCACCCCTGCCAGGGAAATGCAAGGAAAAGGGACAGGATGTCTCTCTGGGGACACAACCACAGCTGGAGCCAACAGCGAGCACGGATTCACCTCAGGGAGTCAGTGCCCAGGGAGGAGCTGGGGCAGCCAGGGAAGGAGGGGGCAGTGCAGGGAATTCTGCTTTGGCTCACTGATGTGTGTGTGAAGGTCCAGCCGCCTCCAGAGGTGTCCCCTCCTGGCTCTCAGCTGGCAGGGGACAGGTGCAGCAGTGCCAGGACAGGGATTGGTCACCAGCTGCTGGGGTTGGGGCTGTCCCCTCCCTGGCAGTGCCCAAGGCCAGGCTGGATGGGGTTTGGAGCAGCCTGGGCCAGTGGGAGGTGTCCCTGCCCATGGAACCAGACAATCCCTGAAGTCCCTTCCAACCCAAACCATCCCGGGATTCTGTGACCACCACACCCTGGACAAGCAGGACAGCGTCCCCATGGCAGGTGGGACACAACATGATGTCACTGCATCCCAGACACGGGACAGGGCCATGTCCTCAGGAGCACCCCCCTCCTGGTCCATCCCTGTATTTTTAGGGATAACAAAGGCTGCTGTTCTCCTCTTTCACATCCTCCTCCTCTTTATTTTGCCCAAGTGCAGCTTTCACTCCACACACAGGGGACCCCGAGGCTGTCTGAGAGTGCCCAGAGCGGGGACAGGACTTCACAGAGCAGTGCCCAAACACACCAGCCTTTGTCCTGCACACAGTGACACCCATTTACAGGAGATTCCTGCAGAAAACCCATCCAAGCTTCTCTTTCAAAGGCTGCACTGTCAATGCACAGTAATTAATTTTCACAGTATGCTAACAGTGAATTCCAGCTCTCCAAACCATTACTTATGAGCTTTAAACATTTATCAACTCCTGATTTCCCCTCGGTTCCACCGGATCCTGAACAATTCCCTGCTCTCCAGCAGGTTGGGATGACCAGGGACAGCAGGACACAAGAGGCACAGTGTGGGAACTCAGCCACTCTGGGGCTTGTCCTGATGCAATTCCCTGCTCCTTGCAGGACCTTCCCTCCTTCCTGCCACAAATCCTGCTCCAATTGTCCAGCAGCGTTCATGGAATCAGGGAATGGCTTGGGAGGGACCTTAAAGCTCATCCAGTGCCACCCCTGCCACGGGTAGGGACACTTCCCACTATCCCAGGTGGCTCCAAACCCCGTCCAGCCTGGCACTGGACTCTTCCAGGGATGGGGCAGCCCCAGCTCCAGCAGGTGGTGACCAATCCCTGTCCTGGCACTGCTGCTCCAGCTCTGTCCCCTGCCAGCTGAGAGCCAGGAGGGGACACCTCTGGAGGTGGCTGGACCTTCACACACACAGCAGTGAGCCAAACCTCAGCTCCTGGCTCCACTCAGGATGATTCCACTTCCATCTGTCAGAAGCATCACCCAGTTCCAAGGAAGGTTCTGCTCCTGGGATCCCCATGCCCCCACACTTCTCCTTCCCCTGAAATCCACGCAAAATCCCATTTACATTCCACCACCCAACCTTTTCCTCCCTACCCCGTTCCCCACACTCCCAGTGCCACACAGACTCTCTGCCTCACCCATCAGGGCTCTTCACAACCTGTCCCCAACCTACCCCTGCCTCGTCACCTCAGCACAGGGAAAAAGCCCAGGTTTGTTGTATCTGCTCCCATCAGAAAAAGAAAATCATCTCAGAAAATCCAGAAAGACAATTTTTTGCCACTCTTTTGCTGCTCCACATCCCAGCCACGGCTCAGGACAAGCACAGCAGCTGCCACCTGCAAATCCCTGTGCAAACTCCTCCTGTGGAGGTTGGGACTCCATCCTGCTCCTCATTCCCAGGTCCCAGGTTTTGGTTTCACACAGGGATCTCCACATCCGTGGACAATCATTTCCCAGGCCCCAATCCCAAATATCCACCCTGGCAGCAGGGAGGGCTCTAACAGCCACACACTGAGCTCTGGGGTGAGGATACTGGAATAAAAGAGATGGGATCAGAGGGGAAACAGCAATGGAATGAAGTGGGAAACAGCAACTGAATCGGGTGGGAAATGCCCATGGAATGAAGTGGGAAATGCCCACGGAACCGGGTGGGAAATGCCTTGCCAGGGCAGCCAGTGCTGAAAATTAAACAGCCATCCCTTTTCCCTGCTCCTTTCATTGCAGCAGTGAGGCAGCAGCACTTCCCTGGGTCACACTCCCCTCCCCACAGACTGCACTGTCACCGAGTGTTGACAGAACCAGTTTCTTGCAGTGTAAGAACGTTGTTGCTGTTAATAATTCAAGCTTCCTCCTGCCTCTGCTTTTCCCATTTCCAGCCCAACACCTGAGCTCAAAGCACTGAAACTCAGCTCTACTTCCAGAGCCCAAAATGAGGGACAAGCACCCCCACACTCCCTTCCTGCTTCCCACAGGGTAGAATTATCCACAGAGACCCTAAAGGACTTTGAAACCCTAAAAATCCACCAAGTCTGATCTGTTTGGTGTTTGCCAATGGGACCATCCTGAAGGACTTTGAAACCCCAAGAATCCACCAAGTCTGACCTGTTTGGTGTGTGCCAACAGGACCATCCTGCCAGGATGAACATCTGGCTCCTATTGACAAGGGACAGGACAAAGTCCACTCGAGTGTAACTGGAGCAGAGGGATTCACTTTTGCTTTCACCTCAACCCCTCAGAGAAGCAGAATCCTGTTCTCCACATCAGCCCATCCCCAGCAGGAGGATTAATGAGAGAATCCTCACTCCTCCACTCACCAAACAGGCAACCAGCAAATCAACCCAGCACTGAAAACCCCAAAAATGGATCCCACTTAGCACAAACTGCTGCCACAGACCTTTGGCCTGCCTCTGTTTGCCTCTGGCTTTATGAGTGACCTGATCCAAGCTCATGATTTGGGAGCACGGCAGCAAAATCCTGGATGCAAGTAACAACCCACCGGTGTCCAGGGAGGACTCACCGAAGCAGCAGCTCTTTGGGCAGTTTTTTGTTGATGGCAGCTTCATCGTTGTTTGAGAACATCTGCAAACACAAAAAATGGCACAATTTAGCTCCAAATCCAGGGAACAAACCCTGCATGACCTCAGGGAAGAAGTGGTTGGTTATAATAAGGTTGTTTCCAGATATCTGGATCAGGAAATTCCTAACTTTGTGCTGCAGCTTTCCAGGTCCTGGACTACAGCTGGATGGAGCACTACATCAAAATATTTTACAACATGGTGCAAAGATGCTCTGTAAATTGAGAGATGAAATATAAACTGAGATTTGCAGCTGTTCCAGTGAAGTAAATGATGATCAGGATGTGCTGGTGAGCTGGCACTGACTGGAGAGGCTCCCTCAGCACTTTGGGGGGTGCACCAAGGCACGGACACATCAAAACTGGGAGGTTTCACAGACCAAACATCTGGCCAAGGGGCTGCAGGGGAGAGAAAGAGGGGCCCAGCAGCCCAAATATCCACCAAACAGAGCAGGAAGGTGCAGCTGCAGCAGGGCTGGTTTCTGTGATGGAAAAGGTGCCCCAGAATGTTCTCCCAGTCCTCAGGAGCTCTGGGACAAACAGGACTGCTTTTAAAAGCACCGAGAATGGTTTAAAGGCAGTTGAGATCTTTGGTGCTGCACCAGGAGGAGGGATAATGCTGGGAAAGCTCCGTGCTCTGCCAAGGCA
Organism: Motacilla alba alba; assembly: GCF_015832195.1. Taxonomy (NCBI): domain Eukaryota; kingdom Metazoa; phylum Chordata; class Aves; order Passeriformes; family Motacillidae; genus Motacilla; species Motacilla alba. The sequence goes on along the minus strand of NC_052042.1, from coordinate 3,785,313 downwards.
ACGAGGCCAGAGCTGGTTCTTGGATCCCTCCAAACCCAGGGACAACACCCGGTGCACCAAGGAGTCCCAAGGAAATCAGAGAGAAAAGCCTCACAAGAAGAATCTAAATAAAAACAGCTCTAAGATTTAGTATTGTCTTGCCATGGGGAAAATCCAGCACCTGCCAAATATCCTGTCCCTGAGCATGGATCCATCACACCCCAAATATCCTGTCCCAGAGCATGGATCCATCACACCCCAAATATCCTGTCCCTGAGCATGGATCCAATCCCATCACACCCCAAATATCCTGTCCCTGAGCATGGATCCAATCCCATCACACCCCAAATATCCTGTCCCTGAGCATGGATCCAATCCCATCACACCCCAAATATCCTGTCCCTGAGCATGGATCCAATCCCATCACACCCCAAATATCCTGTCCCTGAGCATGGATCCATCACACCCCAAATATCCTGTCCCTGAGCATGGATCCATCACACCCCAAATATCCTGTCCCTGAGCACGGATCCATCACACCCCAAATATCCTGTCCCAGAGCATGGATCCATCACACCCCAAATATCCTGTCCCTGAGCATGGATCCAATCCCATCACACCCCAAATATCCTGTCCCTGAGCATGGATCCAATCCCATCACACCCCAAATATCCTGTCCCTGAGCATGGATCCAATCCCATCACACCCCAAATATCCTGTCCCTGAGCATGGATCCAATCCCATCACATCCCAAATATCCTGTCCCAGAGCACGGATCCAATCCCACCACAGCTTAACCTGAAATCCAGTGTGAAAATCCGATGTGCTGCCACTGAGTGGCCCTTTAAACGCTCCATTTGGTGATGGAAAGCTGGGAATTGAGGAACACCATCCCCCCAGAGAACAGCAAACCCCAGGGTTTCAGAGTCACAGGCTGTGCTCCCAAATCCCAGCTTCCTTTTGAACTATCCCAAGACACCAGAGCACGGTGCTGGAGTGGGAGCTCTCAAACTTCCATCCCAAAATGCCAGCCAGCAGAAGCACTGCTCCCCCCCAGACCCTTTTACCACTTCCCACCAGGAATATCACAAGTCCTGAGCAGAAAGCAGACCGGCAGCTCTCAGCCCAATTAGCTGCTAATTAAATGGAGCTTTTGCCATTCCCAGCTCACACAGCTCCCAGGGCTCTTCCCTCCCACCTCCAGGGGACTCTGGAGCCACAGTGGGTGGGGACAGACATTCCCAAGGCTGGGAGAGCAGCACCTGCACATCTGGGACAGGACCAGCTAATTAAATTGATTAGTTGATTGATTAGGAGATGGAGGAAATCGTGGAGGGAGCTCTAATGGAGGAGGAATGCAGAGGAATTATTCATGGGGAAAAGAGATGTGATTCCTTTCCCACCACTGCCCAGACCTCAAATCAGGACTCTCCTCCCAAAAAAAGGATCAGAGAAATCAAAAAAGCAACCAGAGAGCAGGAACAGACTTCCAGAAAGGAACCAGAACAGAACAAGGGCAGGAAGGGTTAAAACAAAGATTCCAGAAGCAGCCAGGAGCCTCCTCTGCCTGATCCCAGGGAACTCTGCCCATCAAACCCCCCCCCGGCAGGAAAATCTCACCTCAGTCCCAGCACAAATCCCATCCCCAGCCTGCTTTCTGCAGGAGTTTCCCTTTGACCAGCACTAATCTAAAGGAATGTTTGTTTTTTTGTCTTACTAAAAATAGTCCTTGGACTTAAACCCTGCCGGGGCCCAGGCAAGATGGGCTCCAGGGGAGAACCTCAGCTCTGGAATTCCCCCTCCCTGGAGCCCTGGCAAGAGCCAGGATGCATCTCCAGACCTATTTTCTCCAGCATTCCTTCAGATGGGTGAAAAGAGGCTGGCATTGGGATTTTGCTAAGTCATGGCAGCACGTACAGCTAAATATACCCCGGACATGGGGACCTTCTGGCAAGTCCATACAAAAATAAAGCTCTGAAAAAATGCTTGAGGCTATTCTAGACTTCCAGGCTTTCAAAATGCTTCAAAGGATAAAAAAAACCAAAATGCCCCAAGTTTGCTTCTCCTAACATCTCTTCTATCTTCTTTAATACCAGGTGTTGTCCAAAGGAAGAAATTATTCTGGACAGGGCACAGAAAATCACATTTTTCTTGTGTGTAAATTTTCAATTCTGTGCCAAACACAGAATCCTCCAGCAAGGAGCAACTCTGCTGCTGTGTGAGGCCATATGGGATTTTTGAGAAGAAATTCCTCCTTGTGAGGGTGGGGAGGGGCTGGGATGGAATTCCCAGAGCAGCTGGGGCTGCCCCTGGATCCCTGGCAGTGCCCAAGGCCAGGCTGGACGTTGGAGCTTGGAGGTCCCTTCCAGCCCAAATCCTTCTGGGATTGCAGAACTTCACAGACCCAGGGATTGCAGATGGAGAAAGGGACTCGGGAGGGGATTTTGGGAAGATTTTGGGTGGGGAGGGGCTGGGCTGGAATTCCCAGAGCAGCTGGGGCTGCCCCTGGATCCCTGGCTAGGCTGGACAGGGCCTTGGGACAGTGGGAGGTGTCCCTGCCATGGCAGGGTGGCACTGGATGGGATTTAAGGTCCAACTCAAACCAGACTGAAATTCTATGGAATTAAGGAAGTTTATTAAAACAGATGGGTAAAAGCTGTGGGAAATAATAACAAAGGTAAGAAGAGCTCCAGAAAGCTGCAAAAGCAGGCCTTGGAAACAGAAAGAACAGAAAACTAGAGCTAGCAGCAGCTGCCAAGCCTGAAATAGAAAAAGTTACAATGGTACAGCAAGCAAGGACATGAAACTCTGGAATTAAGGAAGTTTATGAAAACAGACGGACAAAAGTGACCAAAAGGCAGAGCTCTCCCAGCCTCACACTCAGCACAACATGCAACTGGCCATTTCCTTTGAAAACCCTTCCTCTGCCCCGAGAACACCCAAAATGTGCCAAAGTGGCTGCACCCATGTGCTCTGAGCAGGGCTGGCTCCCACACTGCCCCGCCCACAGAGCTGCTGCTCAGGCCTCGGTGACACCAGGGCTCTGTCACCCTGCCCTGGGACAGCTGGCAGTGGCTGCGTGTCCCTGCACAGGAGGACGTGGACAGCAGCTGGGCCAGGGGGGTGAACAGCTCCAGCACAAAGCACAGCTCGGTGGCGTTATTGCTGCCACTCGTTTGGGGTGGCAGTGCCACAGAGCAGGCTCCAAAACCCACGGCAGCACTTGGCTCATGGAATCACAGATGGGTTTGGGTGGCAAGGGACCCTAAAGGCCACCCAGTGCCACTCCTGCCATGGGCAGGGACAGCTGCCACCATCCCAGGGTGCTGCACGCCCTGTCCAGCCTGGCCTTGGGCACTTCCAAGTGAGCCCAAACCCTCCCTGGAAAAGCCCCAGACCCCCTCTGGAAAAGCCCCAAACCCCCCCTGGAAAAGCCATTCCAAGGCCTCAGCATCCTCACAGGGAGGAATTTTTCCCTGACATCCAACCCAGCCCTGCTTTATCAGTTTGAAGCCATTCCCCTCGTCCTGCCCCTGGAATTCCTGGTGGAATTTCAGAAGCCGGCACAGGGTCAGCTCTGAATCCAAACGCTCGAAAGCAGAAAATTCAAAGCTCAGTGGAGAAAAAAGGATGAAGATAACTCGGAGCTTTAGGGAATTAGTGGCTGCAAGGTTAGAGGAGGCACCTGGGTGGGTTGTGACAGCAAGAGACAGAATTATCCACCTCGACGTTCACTCCAGGGAAAAAGCAGCAGCTCTGGCACCTCTGGAGAGCCTGAGGCTGCCTGGGAAGCACCAACACAGCACAAGGGCACCACAGAGAGGGGAAGGACAGCAAGGGGACACCCAGGGGGGAAGGTGACACCCATTTCTGTACAAAACCAACCAAGAGACACCCACAGAGGCAGGCAGGAAATAAAAGGTAGAAACATTCCCAGAAACACAAGCAACAAAGTGCTGCACGCCTCTATGCTGAGGAAACCTCATAGCAAAGAAACAATGAAGAATTTAAAATCATAATCGATTAAATATTAGTAAATATTCTGATTTTAAACCCCCCCCAACTTGCTTCTTTTTGGGACAGAAACCGTGTAGGATGACAAAGTTGTGGGTAAGGGTGTGCTGAGGATGAAAGTGCAGCTGCTGTGAGGCCTGGAGCTCACTGCCCTCATGGGCCCCCTCTAACTCAGGATATTCCAGGGCTCTGTGAGCCCTCGTCCACGAGGAAATGCTGGCCAGACCCTCCACAACTGCACATAACCACAGGAAATTCAGCAATTCAAAGCAAGCCAGAAAACAGGCTGCAATTATTAATTATTAGAGAGCAAATCATGCGCTCTGGAAACGAGTTTGAGGTTGGGAAAGGTGGGGGATCAAGCACTGATGGCAGAAATTCAGGATTACATCCACAGCTTGAATATTTTGGAGTTTACAGCCCACTCAGTTTGTATCAAGACACTTTAGAGATGAACCTTCTGAGCTCCAGAAGTCTTTTCTGTTCTGAAAGCTCAGTGTGAATTTCTGGAGTTTAAACTCTGACTCTGAGATGCACTGGGAGGTTTCTCCAGCTGTAAGACTGCTGGCTCCCAGCCCAAATTCCAGGATTTCTGGTAGAATTTGATCTGTCATGGTCCACACGGAGATGAACAATCCCAGGACAGTCACTGACACAAGACAAGAGTCACAGCAAACCTCACCCACAACCCCAGTCTAGTGCAAACAGCTGAGCACCAACCACAAAACAACAGGAAAAATGTGGAATTCACTCAGCATTTCCTTTGGAAAAGCTCAGTGAAGCTCTGAGACAACTTCTTACAAGCCTGCTCAGTATGTACTGACACCTTGACTCGAGTTCTGCTCATCTGGGGAGAAAATTCCACCGCTGTGACAAAGCTCAAACAACAGAGACACGAGAGACATCAGCTGCCTTCCCTGGGCAGGATTTTGGGAAGCAGCAGCTGGAGCAGGCTGAGCTGCCTTCCTGGAGGCAAAGAAAATATTACACTGCACAGATAAGTCACAGTGAAGTGACAGAGAAATCCAAGGGCTCCTCAGAGGACGCCATCCAAAGAATGAAGTTGTTTACATCCACAAGCAGCTCCCACCGAGGGAATTTTCCCTCCGGCCTGTGCTCACACAGGGAATTTTATTTATTTTATTTAAAAACCCATCCGGTTGAATCTGCATGAAGTCTCCAAGGCAATGGCTGGCTGCTGGATGAGGCAGGGCTGTCACAGGCTCCGGTGTGGCCGTGGGGATGCTCTGTCAGGATCAGGAGGGACAGGAAAGCAAGCGCTGCCCTCCTGCCCCGGCCACGCTCGCCCCTCTGGCTCCAAACCAGAGCTCTGCTCAGGCAAAATCCTGACTAAGCAGGACAAACAGAAATAAACCCCGGGCAAAAAGGCTGATTACAGGCTTAATATTCCTAAAAATAGCTGCATAGGCAGGGGGCTGCATGGGCTGCTTGGTTGGGGAAGTTTAAATTCCTGCTGGGATGGAGGAGCGACCTGAGCCCAGCCTGCATTTGGGACACATTAAATAAAGAGCATTTTTTGAACCAGCAGTGATCCAGACCTCAGTCAAAGCCTACAGGAATGGAGCCCAGGACGAAGCTCTCCCTGCTGCACATCTCAGTGCAGGAAGTGCCCTGGAGGGAAATCCCTCAGTGCTGCTGCTTCCAGAAAGGAAAACTCCACAGGCACAGGTGAGATACCAAAACCCCGACCCAAAATGTGCTGGGATTCTGCAAAAGCACTTTGCCAGGGCCAACATCACCAAACCCATTCACACAACTCCTGCCAGAGGGAGAAGAGAATCCTATTTGGGGCAAAAATAGCAATAAAAATGCGGGACACCAGCGCTGTCTCTCGGGTCACACAGGCTGAGGAGCAAAAGCCATTTTCCTGGTGGACCCTCTCTCCAGTCTCCCTGGGGCCTGGGCCAAGCCCCAACTGATTTTTGCTTCCCAAACCCCTCTACTCAGGCCACAGCAGCAGCACAGTGGGGTGTGAAACACAACTCCCATTTCAGCTGCCACGTGTCCACACCCCACTGAAAGGGATCCCCTCCAGAATATGCTGCCAGCTACATTCGGCCTCTTTTTGTTCACCTGTTTTGTTCTCCTCCTCCAGTCCTGGCTGCCAGACAGCTCTCCCCACACCAAGCACCCCAAAGGCCTCCCTGTGCTCAGCTGGAACCCCAACCCCAGCCCCGAGTTACCCGAGGGCCACCGGCGGCATCCGAGCGGCTCCTCCCGGGTGGCCCTGGCAGGAGCTGGAGCAGCCTGGGCACAGCTCAGGGAGGCAGCAGCTCGCCCTTAATCAGCTCTGGCGTTTGAATTTTTAATTCCCCACCAGCTGTACCTGGAGCTGAATGAGAAAACACCTCCCCGGCGTCAGACACGGCTGGGCAGCACCGACCCCATCCCTGCCGCCAGGGCTGCTCCAACCCCAGCTCCCCACAGGTGACACCTGAGGTGACACCTGAGGTGGCCCAGCACCAGATTCTGATGGAAAAACGCTGCTGCTTTCTCACACACACCTGCCAAGGTTTGAAATACACAGCCCTGCCCATAAGAACAACATCCAGACCCAAAAAAGAAGAGTATAAATAAGACACAGATTTCCTGACTTCCCCAGGACAGCCCGTGGCACAGTCCCTGCCCACAAAACACCCACTGCCAGCATTTCTTTTTGTCTTTTTACCAGCTCATTTTAGCAGGGCAACAATTTACTACAAACACACTTAGAATGGATTAAAAAAGAAAAAAATCAAACTCAAAAACCGAGCCATGATTCAGTATTTTCAGCCTGAAGCCAAGACTTACCCAGCTCTCTGAGGCTCATCACAATTCAAATAAGCTGCTCTGATAAATTATAGTTCTGCCCCTCCCCAGCACCTGCAATTCTGTTATTATTCCTGGTAATATTACCATTATTACTATTATTATTATTGGTAATAAGGTGTTTTTTTCACTGCTGGGTTTGTATCCAGCTATTATGTAAGAAAATGCTGGGATCATTGGCATAAATATTGGGAAATAAAGTCAGATGATGGTGACAAATAAAAAAAAAACCACCTGAGCTGAGGTGGGAAGGGCACGGGGGGAATTTGTCACAAAGAGAACTGTGGGATCAGGCAGGGATGCCCAAACCCCAATAAGGGGGGGCTGGCTCCTCCTCAGGGCCGTGCAGATCCAGGTTTCACCCCGGACCAGGGAGGAGAAAACCCTCCCAGGGCCGCCTTTCCCAATGCTGTGACTCAAAGGAAGCTGGCAGCCAGCACAAACAGTAATTACTGCAGAGTCCCAGCCCCAATTAACCACGGTGTCCCCAAGAAATGGCATGTGCCCTGGGTGCCAGCCCCGAGCCCCTTCCCCGCCACGCAGGCACAGCCCCTGTCCCCAGGGCCACCTCTGCCCCCAAAATGTCCCTTGTAGGAGCTGCTCCAACCAGCAGCTGGCAGGGAAGTGACCCCAGGGATCCCTGGGCTGCTCATCCCCAGAAGCAGCCAGGAAACCCTCCATGGAGTCAGACACGAAATCATGGAATGGTTTGGGTTGGGGGAACCTTCAGGATCATCCAGTGCCACCCCTGCCATGGCAGGGACACCTCCCACTGTCCCAGGCTGCTCCAGCCTGGCCTGGGACACTGCCAGGGATCCAGGGGCAGCCCCAGCTGCTCTGGGAATTCCAGCCCAGCCCCTCCCCACCCTCACAGGGAGGAATTCCTTCCCAATACCCAAATGTCTCTTCTTTTAGTTTAAAACCCTCCCCTTTTTCCTTATCATGGGAAAAGTCCTGTACCCCTGCTGGGGGCTGGAACTGGATGAGCTTTAAGGCCCTTCCAAGCCAAAATGTGCAGGGATTCTGTAAAAGCACTTTGCCAGGGCCAACAGCCCCAGCGCCACCCAACCCCTGCCAGAGGGAGAAGGAAGTGAATCCTATCTGGGGCAAAAATAGCAATAAAAATAAAAATAAAAACAATACTGGGACACCAGAGCTGCCTGTCAGGTCACACAGGCTGAGGACAAAAGCCATTTTCCTGGTGGACCCTCCCCAGTCTCCCTGGGCCAAGCCCCTTTTGTACGACCCATTTTTGCCCCAAATCTCCCCAAATCCCTCTTCCCTCTGCTCAAGCCACAGCAGCAGCACATGGGGGTGTGAAGCACAACTTGTGGTTTCCATCTCTTCCCATCTCATCACTTCAACCACCACTCTGAACCAAAGACATTCCCAGTTTGTTATTATTCACCTGCCCAAACGCAGCCCTGGTTTAAAAAGTGTTACGTGTGACGTGGCACGACACCGAAATTAAAAATAAATGAGGGTGGAGGAGTGAACAGGAATATGGAAAATCCATCAGCTGGGACACCCCCCTCTCCCAAAATCTTTATTTTTTACAGGAACCACATTGTTAGATACCATCAAAAAATAAACCTGCTGCAGCTGTGCCACCTCAGGTGTTCCCTGGGTTATGTCACCAACAGTTTCTCTTCCCATACAAAATCAGATTCCACGGCGTTACATCAGTTCTTTCAAGGAGAGTCAGAGCGAAGCTTTCCCTGCTCCCTGCCCTGTTTGTGTCCCTCTGTTTGCACAACCTCCACTCCTCGGAACAGCAAAGCCCCAGCTGGGAGCACAAGGAGCAGGAAAGGGAGCAGGGAGAGCCCCAAAAGGATCAGCCCTAAAGAGCCGAACCCCCTGAAAATATAGCAAGAGCGTTTCAGAGGCAGGAACGCAGCAGATTCCAGAATGGGATTAGGGTCAGGGAGATGATTCAATTTCTGAACACAGACAGGATTCATTATTAGAAGGCAACTCGATTTTGGAGCATTTGAAGTTTCCCATTTTGCATCCAGCTCAGCTCGTTTCACATTTCCACGGCTGAACAGGAGCTGGGAACGACAGGAGCTCAGAAAGGTCAGGATTCCCTCACACGAGGGCTGAATCCAGCACAGAAACGCCACGGATCGACGCATTTCTCAGGCTCACAAGGCTCACCACAGACTCTCATGCCTCAGAGACGTCCCTGGAGTTGCCAAAATTCCATTTCTACCAGGACAAACTGCCCCAAGGACACCCCCGCTTGACCGCCAGGAGCAGCTCCCTGCAGGCTTTGGAGAGGAAGCTGGAAAGGATGGAGCTGTTTGTGTGCTGCTGGTTTTGAGGGTGCAGAGGAGACTACACGGATGGTTCTCAGAAGAAGAAAAACCACTGGAATTATTTCATCCTGACAAGGTGGATGAGGGAAACCCAGGAGAGCTGCAGGTGACACCCCAGGGTGCGGGAATACAAAGAAGAGAACTTGGGCCTTGGCAGATGAGTCCTCCAGAGCACCAGGAGTCACTCGGAAGCACCAGGAGATGCCTCCCCTCCTCCCTGCTGTTATTTGGCTGCTCTTCATCAGGCAGGAAGCTGAGAATTCCCAAATAAAAGCATGGATTGGGATCAGCTGGGGCACGTTCCACGTGAGCCCGACAGCGCAGAGGATCAGGAGTCAATGTGGGTAATGTTTTCCCTTTTTGTTTGCTTTGCTGCACTAAGTGGTGATTTTCTCCGTGGTGGCCACACCTCCTGCAAAGGGACTAATCCCGATATGCTCCATGGCACTCCCAGGAACAAGAGAATTCCACTCTTCCTGGGATCACAAACCCACCCAAGTGGAGGAGCTCTGCCCATATTTTATTCCTACAGAAAGGAATTATTATTATTAACCCCCCTGACGGCCGGATTTGTGAATTACCCAACAACAAAGGCTCAGGAATCTGTTTACGTGGCTCCACTAAAGACAATAAACCAAGAGCAAACCCAAGCCAGCCTCCCCCTCCGCGGCTCACCCCTTATTCCAAGCCTGAAACAGACACAATATATCAGTCACAGCCCCAGATCGGGCTGTTTTTACCCCAAAATAACATTCCAGACTCAAAGTTCCCCTGCTCAGCCAGGGGAACTGCCCTGGCAGTACCCACAGGTGAGGAGGAAGAAGAGAACTAAAGACCTTCAAGACCTTCATGACCTGACAATATTCCACAGCTCTGAAGAGCAGCTCCCAGTCTCCAGACATTTCTGCCCAATCTTCCCCCTGTCCCACGAAATGTGACCTCTCACAGACCTGTCACGTGCAAAGCACAGCCACCACAAACTGATTCTAGGAAGCACAGAGGAATTTCCACCCATTCTGCCCCTCTGGAAAATAACACACATTTCAGAAACTCTTCCGACCAACATAACCTCAGTGGAAAATCACAAATTTAAAGCTCTAAAACTTCCCAGGTTATGCAGGTGAGTGGGTCAGAGACAATCCACGCTGGGGAAATGAAGGATTCCCTGGATTTATAATCATGGAATGGTTTGGGATGGGAGTGACCCTCAAACTCATCCAGTGCCACCTGTGCCATGGGCAGGGACATGTCCCAGTGTCCCAGGTTATCCCATGAAATGACAGGTCTCACAGACCTGTCACGTGCAAAGCACAACCATCACAAACTGGTTCTAGGAAGCACAGAGGAATTTCCACCCATTCTGCCCCTCTGGAAAATAACACACATTTTGGAAACTCTTTTGACCAACATAACCTCAGTGGAAAATCATGGATTTAAAGGAAAACAGCTCTAAACCTTCCCAGGTTATGCAGGTGAGTGGGTCAGAGACAATCCACGCTGGGGAAATGAAAGATTCCCTGGATTTATAATCATGGAATGGTTTGGGATGGAAGTGACCCTCAAACTCATCCAGTGCCACTCCTGCCATGGGCAGGGACATGTCCCAGTGTCCCAGGTTATCCCTCTCCAGCCTTGGACACTTCCAGGGATGGGGCAGAACACAGCAAGCAAAACAGCCAAGAAGCAGGATGATGTTTAAAGGCACTTCTTGTAGCTCAAAATAATCCTTTCTATAACACACCAACTCTTCCTGTGTAAATATAGGTTTAAAAAAATTAATTTTAGGCCTCAAAGGCTCCTGGAGCATTTTGCTCCTTTTCCAACTTGTCTGTTTTTTACTATGAGGAGAAAATAACATTCCAGCAAAGAAAAAAACCCCACCCAAAAGAGGCCAAACAAAGCTGTTCCCCACTCTTTTCCCCCGGTGAATTGGGTTCATCGTGTCCTGGTGCAACCCTGGTGAAAACCCTCCCAAAATTGGAATGAACCCCAGCACTGCAAGGCTGAGGAAGCAAAGGATGTCGATGCCTTACCAGACATTTTCCCCCAAAATCTGTCACCAACCTGCTTTTGCTCTGTGTCCAGCCACTCTGCAGCAGTGCAAAGTTTTAAAAAAAAAGCTCTCAGGGTTAAAAAAAAAATAAATAAAAAAATCTGTGCAGGCAAGAAGAGCCCAGAACAGTAAATAGAATAACCCCGGATAATGCAGGGCTCACATGCAGGCTCCTCTCTGGAGCTCCCAGGGTGAGCCCAGTGCTTTCAGTGCTACAGAAACACGAATATCACAACATTTAAAATACCTGGGCTAGAGGCAGAAAACAACCCCGCGTGCATTTCCTGCTCCTTTCTCACCTCCAGGGCTGAGGAATCCCCCCCGGAGCTCCGAGGAAGCACAGCCTCTCCAGTTCACCGCTGACCAGCGTTTTCCCTGCACCGCCATCCCACCCCTCTCCCACAGCCCCGTCTTTACCATTCCAGGCTCTTTTTTGTCCCCCACGCGGGCCGGGCAGCCCGGAGAAGCAGCGAGCAGGGGTTTCCATCCTCTCGCAGCGATGGGAAGTAAATCCCGCCGCTGCCCTTCCTCCCTACCCCCTCCTCCTCCTCCCACGGGAAGACAGCTGGGACAACAATGCGGCTGGAATCGCCCTGGCTCCACGCTCCGCTTTGTGCCACGGCCTTTGAATAGATCTCATTGTTTACCCTCCTCTCCTTCCGTCCTCTCCATCCCCCACCTCCCCCGTAAGCAAATTTTTCCCCCTCGGCTACTGCCCCAAAAATAAAAAAAGCGGCGCTGGGAGCTCCTTTCCCCCCCCCGAATGCCCCCCCGGCCCCGCTCCCCAAAAGCCGGGGTGTTTTCCAGGGTAATTCCGCACATCTCCTGCTCCGTGTCAGCACCGGGGCCGGCAGCTCTCTGCACACCCGCAGCAACACGTTGGCAGCAGCTCTGACCCCCCCAAAACCCCCCCGGGGGTCTGTAACAGACAGGGGGGGACCCCCAAAATGGGGCGGGGGAGAAGTTTCACACCGTCCCCCCCGATTCCCCCCTCCCAGCCCCATTCATAGCAGGGACCCCCCTCGAGTTGGAATCAGATGGGGGAACCCCCTCCCCAAAAGGGATGGAGGGGAAAGGGGTTTCACACCAACGCCCCCCAAAATCCGGGAGACCAGGCCTGAGCCCCCCCACACCCACAGACCCTCCCCAGCCTCATTCACACTGAGCCCCCCTCGGGACCCCCAAATTGGGGCGGGGAGGAGTTTAACACCAGCCCCCCAAAAGCGGGGGTACAGCCCTGAGCCCCTCCGTGTCCCCAAAGTCACCCCCATTCACAGATCCCCCCCGCGGGAGTCCACATCCTGCAGAACATCCCCCCAAAAATGGAGGGGTGGAGGGGAGAAGTGTCACACCAGCCCCCCAAAAGCGGGGGGCACAGCCCTGAGCCCCCCCCCATCCACAAACCCTCCCCAGCCCCGTTCACACTGAGCCCCCCTCGGGACCCCCAAATTGGGGCGGGGAGGAGTTTAACAGCAGCCCCCCAAACCCGGGGGGCACAGCCCTGAACCCCTACCCCGCATCCAAACAGAGCCCCCCGTGCCCCCCCCGGGCCGCGCTGTCCGGGCCGAGCCCTCAGGGCCCTCGGGGGGGGGTCGCACCCGGCGCCTCCTCAGCCGGGCCTCCCCCCGCGGCACCGGCCGGGGCCTCACCTCAAAGCGGCTCTTAGTGACCCCGTTCATCTCCCTGCGCATGGCGGGGCCGGCGCGGGGGCGGCGGGGGGCGCGGGGCCCGGGGCGATCGGGGCTGCCGGAGCGCGGCCTCCGCCCGGCGCCGCCGCCGCGTCCGCTCCGGCCTCAACTTCGACCCAAAACAAAAACACTGCGCACCTGCCAGCAACGGCAGCGCTGATTGGACAGCGCGGGGAGAGGGAGGCGGCGAGGGGAGAGGGGCAGGGAGAGGGAGAGGGGCGCACAGCGGGGCGGGGAGAGAGGGCGAGGGGAGAGGGGAACCGGGGAGAAAAGGGGGGTGCGGAAAAGAGAGGGAGAGGGAAAGGGAGAGGAGAGAGAGAGGGAAAGGGAGAGGGGCGCACAGCGGGGTGGGGAGTGAGGGCGAGGGGAGAGGGGAACCGGGGAGAAAAGGGGGGTGCGGAAAAGAGAGGGAGAGGGAAAGGGAGAGGAGAGGACAGAGAGAGGGAAAGGGAGAGGGGCGCACAGCGGGGTGGGGTGTGAGGGTGAGGGGAGAGGAGGGGGGAACCGGGGAGAAAAGGGGGGTGCGGAAAAGAGTGGGACGGGAGAGGGGAGAGGGGCGCACAGCGGGGTAGGGAATGAGGGCGAGGGGAGAGGAGGGGGGAACCGGGAGTGCCCCCGGGGAGAAAAGGGGGGTGCGGAAAAGAGGGGGACGGGAGCGGGGAGAGGGGCGCACAGCGGGGTGGGGAATGAGGGCGAGGGGAGGGGAACCGGGGAGAAAAGGGGTCGGGAGCGGGGCTGGCGAGGGGAGGGGGTCCCGGAGCCGGGGGTACCGCGGGGAAGGGGCGCAGGAGCGGGGCTGCCTGGAGGATGCGGGGTTGTCCCGGGGAGCGGGGGGGACACACACGACCGAGGTTCCCCCCCTCACCTACCCCGCAGGCCGCCGCCCCCATCGCGCCGCCGTGGGGGCCCTGCCGCCCCCTGCCCCGGTGGCGGGGCCGCGGGACCCCCCCGCCGCAGGAGGCTCCCCCCGGTGTCCGGGGGGCTGCGGGGATCGGGGGTCCCGGCAGGGGGGGGGGGGGGGGCGTCCCCCGCCCCTCCGGTCTCTTCCGGGAGCAGCGAGTTCAACCAATCAGCGCGCGGCGCGGGGTGACGTCACGGTGATGTCATTGTGGCGGGAAAATCGAGCATGGCGGGGATGCCCTTGCGACCCCGTCCCCAGCACAGAGGCGACACCGCTTTGTACCAAAGGGGTTTATTCGCGTGTAAATAAACGTGTTCTCTGCCGTGTTTCCAAAAAAAGTTCAAATTCCACTTTCCGCCCCAAAAAAATCTGCCGCGGGAGCCGGGGTATTTACAGTTCCAGCCATTTTCCAGCCAGGGATTTCTGTACATGATGATAATCAAGGAAAGAACCAGTTTCTTTTAATCTCCGTGTTCACTTCACCACCTGAGATTAAAAGGTTTGGCTTATATTTAATTTTCACTTTATTTTATCTTTCTGAATACTGAAAGATGTAAAATAATTGAGAGTATAAGCAAAAATATTCCAAAAATAAACCATTTCTCAGAGCCCGAGCACTGGCACCCCAAAGCCTCTGCGTGGTCACGCAGCTCAGTTCTCCCAGGACTGACGTCATTGGAAGGGGACAGGGCACCAAAATGGGGTGAAAAGCTTTCAATTTGGGCTGGAGGAGACGTTGTTCCCTCTGTTCCCACCTTCCACAGGGGGAATTTTGGATACTGAGCTTTGGTCTGGGTGAGGGGAGAGGACACGGGTGCAGCTTGTTCCTTTGAAACGGGTTTGTGTGTCGATTTTGCTGCTTTCCCTTCCAACTTTCAGCGTGCAGCACAGCAGGAAAACACAGCTCTGGCTAAGGACGAGGCCAGGGAGCCACCCTGGGGGATTCCCAGCCCGGATTCCACCTGAAAGTGCTTCTTTTGGAAGGCTGCTTGTGCCCTCACACAACGGATCTTGTCCAAAAAAAATGGATTCAATAAAAGCAGGAGATGGGGGCAGCTCCAGAGGCTGAGTGGCACCGTTCCCAGAGCCACTGGAGCAGGGTGTCCAGCTGAATTCCTCTGGGATTGCGCTCCTGACATCCTCATTGCGGCGCCCCGCCATCCCAACACTGTGCCAGGTATCAGCGTTTGCTCCAGGCTGGGATTGAATTCCCATTTTCCTATCATTTCAAGCTCTGCTTGTGGTGTGGACACCGGGAGCAAGGGATAAATACTGGAAAATGTAAGGAGGGAAAGTTCTCCAGAGTTGGGGGAAGTTTGGGAGACATTCAGGCTCTGCAGGAGCCCTGGAATTAAACTGGAGGCAGGAGGAAGGGGTGAAAAATCCCTACAATTAACAGGAGAGTTGCCAAGCTACTGAAAAGACTTCCCAAAAAAGCTGGAAACCAAACAGCTTTCCTGGGCTATCCCTGGGGTCAGCCCAGGATGGGAAATTTCAGCAGTTTAAAAGAAAAACTCAAATCCTTGCCAGCTTTTCACGTTGCATCCCCGAAGGTGAACGCAACCTCGTTCCCACGGGGAAATCCAGGGGCAGCAGGATCCTGCTCAGTCCATAATTCCACAGCAGACGTGTTTGCAGAACTCCCGTTTCCCACATTCCACTTCAGTGAATCAGATGGAACTGCTTGCAAAAATAAAACGCTCTCCTGAGCCTCTTTTCCTTTCAGGGACCACAAGATCAGCCCGGAGAGGATGCCTGAGTCATGCTCCTAATTCCAGCCAAAAGGGGAAAATCCATCTTTTAAAGGAATCGACGCTTCTGCTGCAGCTCTGATCCCAGCTGAGCCACTCTCCAAGCAGGACATGGGTCCCTTAACTGGAGAATCCTTCCCAGGGCAGTGCCCCCGTGTGTGACCACAATTCCCAGCTCAGCAGCACGAGGAGATTCCAGGGGAGTTTGTTGGTGCAGGCAGGAGTCCCTTTTCCACGGAGATCTGCCGGAATTTCACCGTGCTGGAATGTCACCGAAGCTGCAGAGCCACCCAAACCCACGGGCTCTACCCAAATTCCCACTGGGGGAAAGCAAAGAGCACGAGGTGCTCCCACGTGGAGGCGAATAAATAGCTCAAATAAATGGGAAGGCAAACCCAAGGCAGCAGCAATCCCTCAGAGCTGTGACCTGGGATAAAATCCTGATTTCCATGAGGAAACTGTGCTCAGCTTGTGCCAGAGGCACCGTGCTGAGCCGGGCGTTGAACGGAGGAACGCCGTGGGAATAAAATAAATTAAAAACCTCGTGGTTTTCCTTCTTCCGAAGAATTAAAACCCAGCCTTAAAACATTTCCTAAAATGATTACTTTAAAACTTCCTACATCCAAAAAAAGGAGCTTATCCTGAATGGGAAGAGGGCAGAGGGACTGGCATGTCCCAGACCAGCCTATGTCTGTTTGTCCATCTGGGAGCTGCTCCCACATTGCCACACTCGGCTTCACCCCGGCAGGGATGGTAACACTCATCAATTCAGGGAGAATGAAGTGCCCAGGGGATGAAGGCCACCTGGCTGCTGGCACTCACATCCTTCCCCACAGACCTCAGTGGTCTGAAAATCTCGTAAATACCTTGGAAATACTGATTTTTCCCCCCTCTCCAAACACACCCTGTGGCAGGTTTGAGATGAATCCTCCCTTCCTTCCCTCCGGGACCTGCAGACAGCTCATCTGGGAGAATTAATTGCCAATCAGAGCAACATCCATGAGATCATCATCCTCCTCCCCGATGAGGAACTCGGGGCTGGCCCGGGACGGCCGCTCGGCCGAGAGGATGGCGTTGCTCGCCATGGACAGAGACTGATCTGCTGAGATGGGAGACTTGGACCAGCTCTCGGGCTTCATGCCGTGCGATTTCTTCTTGTCCCTGTCCTTATCCCGGTCCCGCTCTCTGTCCCTGTCTTTGTCTTTCACTTTCTTCTTCTCCTTTTTGTGCTTCTTGTGCTTCTCGGCGCTGTACTCGGGCAGGGGCCGGATGCCGTCGTCGGAGCTGGGGCTGTTCTGGTAGGATTTCTCGGCGATGGAAGAGCCCGACTCGCTCTCGCTGTCGATGTTCTGGGGGGTGTAGGCCGGGGATTTGCTGTGGCTGGGGGAGCAGCGCTCGTGTTTGGGGGTGGAGCCGCTGATCAGGGGGGATCCGTAGCTTTTGGAAGAAGCCATCTGAGGCCTCAGCCCGTCCCCGCCTCCTTCCCCGGGTTTCTGCAGAGTTACTTTGGCTTTAATGCTGGGGGAACCACCGTCGTGTTTGCTGATGATAATTTTGGCCACTCCGGTGCTTCCAACGTTCTTGGAATCCGAGTTCTTCTTGGAAGAGTCAACGGATCCTCCAGAAACGGAGACCTTCGATTTCTCCTTGTCGCTCTTCTCCCGCTTTCCCTGGAACTCCCCTCCAGACATGTTGTGTTTGGAGGACATCGTATGGCTTGAGGAATTGGAACTCGGCCCCATCTGTCCATCCATGGGGTCGTCCCCGCCAGGCCCGCTCGTGACCACCCCGTGCTTCAGCTTGTCTATGACCGCGGTCAGCGATGGCTTCTTGTTTCTGCTCGGGGACTTGCCTTTGGAGCTTCCATGCTGGTTCTGGGACGAAGACATGGAAGACCCGCTGGATGAAAAGGAAGATGAAGATGCCGTGGACGAATTGGACGAGGGAGGTGGTTTTTGTGACATAGACCCGGAGGATCCCATTCCTGAAGACGATTTCATGCTTGAGCTCGACCCAGTCCCAGACATGTGGGACCCACCAGAACCTGAACTGATGGGTGACTTCGCTTTAGACGACGGGGGAGTACCCGGGACAGGTTTCATGGGAGAGGCGAGTTTGTCAGACCCCCCTGAGGGCCTCGAGTGGGACGGGGAGATGTTTGGTTTGCTCATGGAAGGGTTCATGAGGGACGATGGCTTTCCTTGAGGTTTCATCTTGGTGCTGCCAGAGCCGGTGCTGAGGCCGTGCTTGGTGATGGGGGAGGATCCCGGCTTTCCCACCGACTGCGCCGAGCCCTTGGACTGGCCCGAGCCGGAGCCGCCTTGGCTGGAGTAGAGGCTGCTGCTCATCTTCGAGCCAGAAGACCCTTCTGATTTGCTTTTAATTTTGCCTGAGGTTGAAGAGGAGGAAGAAGAGGAGGAGGAGGAAGAATGGCTATGATGGCTTTTGCTGCTGGAGGAGGTGACAGAACCACTACTCGTGTACTGGCCGTGTGAAGACGGTTTGCCAACAGTCACTGTTCCTTTTGGGATCTGAATGGTTATTTTTGGAATAGGAGGAGTAGCTACCCCAGGAGGAGTCTGGGATCTGCCCGAACTCCCCGGAGATTTGGACCCACCTGTGCTTGCTGGTGGCGTGAAGGGCCTGTTGGATGAACTGTGGGACGGAGATTTCCCATCTGTCTCCTGCTTCTTCCTCTTCGGAAGTTTCTCTTTGCTTTTGCCATCGCTGGACGGCGTCCGGCTGCGCTTCCCCGGCTTCCCATCCATCCCAGCACCTGCCATGGCACTTCCAGACCCATTGCCTTCCTTTACCCGTTTCTGAGACTTCTCCTTTCCTAAATCCCCCGTGTTCAGCAAAGGGCTCTGACCTCCACTGTGGTGCTCCATGATGTCAGAGGACCCCAGTGCTTTGCTGGCAGCTGCAATAATACTAAAATCCACCGTATCGGACGGAGCACCCCCCTTGAATTTATTTTCCCCCCCATCACCCCCCAAGACTTGCACCCCCAAATTAGTTAGAGCCTGGGGGGCATAGCCCTTGAAATCATCAGTGTCTCCACTCTGACTGCTCTCATCGAAGTATTCCTCCCCAAAACCACTCTGGCTCTGGCTGTTCAGCAAGTCAGGGTTGAAATCTACCCCGTCCGGAAAAAAATGGTTGGAGGAGTCGCTGTTGGGGCTCACAGCGGCGTCCGCGATCAGGTCTGCGGGGTCTGTGTAGGGGTTCTCACTACTGTTGGTCTGAAAAACATCGGGGTCAAAGAGGGCACTTTGTGAATGTCCTGAACTAGAAGAGTCTCTGACTGGAGTCCCAATGGGAGGGCAGTCCTCGGTACTGGTGGGCAGCTTGGAAGCCTCCTCGGCTATATCCGAGAGGATGTCGGTGACGTCGGCCCCGATGCTGTCCGAGCTGGACAGGCGAACCATCCTCTGGATGCTGGGCTGGGCGTGGGGCAGCGCCTGGGGGTACGTGGTAGGAGGAGTGCTGCACTGGCTGGGTGCTGGAGTAATATGAGGGGTGTCCAGGGTGTCTGCGGTCATGTTGACATCAAAAATGGGGTTCTGGGAGTCAACGTCCATGGAAAAGAGCTCCCTCTGGAAATCATCCTCAGTCTGGTGCTTGGGCTTGTCGGCCGGCACGCGGGATTTTTTTTTCTTTTGTTTAT
Source organism: Motacilla alba alba (assembly GCF_015832195.1). Lineage (NCBI taxonomy): Eukaryota > Metazoa > Chordata > Aves > Passeriformes > Motacillidae > Motacilla > Motacilla alba. Next base: position 3,766,113 of record NC_052042.1, on the reverse strand, counting down.
TCCCCCCGGGGCCCATTTCCATTCTGGGGGAGCCAGAGGAAGAGTTCTGCCTTTCCAGAGGGCTGCTCCCATAGAGAGTGGAGAAATCCTGAGGAGGATTCTCCTTAAGAAGGTTCATGAGCATGGGGTGGTTCTTGGTGTTGCTGGCTGGTGAGGATACTGGTGGTGGTGTGTGGTGGGGAGGGGTTGGACTTGAGCCAATGGTAGAGCCCACATTCCCTGTGATCTGCAACAAACTAGTGAGAATAGGGTTCTGAGACACTTTGCTGAAGTCCTCCCCGTGGCCCACCGAGTCATGCCTCTCTTTCATGCTTATGCTCATGTTAAACAAAGTAGTGATGGGCCCCCCAGGAAAAGTGTTGGTCGGGGTGGTGGTCCCACTCATCGGGTTGCTGCCTGTGGTCATGCCATACCCTGGGCTGCTGGCTGGGGGCAGGTTTTTCTTCACCATGTCTTCAACTGTCTCTGCAATGAGGGACAGGGCTGGCGTGTCAGCTTGGATGGTTTCTGCTTTCCTACGGATAGCTCTCATGGTGACAGGGATGGACATGCACCTGCAAGACACAGCGTGGGGTCAGGGTGGGTCACAGGGGAGGTTTTACACCTCCAGCAGGTATAAAATGAGCACTCAGGGGCTTGCACAGGAGAGCAGCAGGTCCAGGTTTTATGTCCTGCTGTTCTGCTTGAATTCACACTTCTCCCACCACCCCTACCCAGCCACGAGACACCTGCACTTGCAATCCCAGAGGGAGGATTCATCAATTATCTCTAATAACTGATAGCTGACAGATCATTAGCTGGTAGTTAATAGCACAGCATCATGGAATGCTTTGGTTTGGAAGGGGCCTTGAAGCCCATCCAGTCCCACTGTGCCATGGCAGGGACACCTCCCACTGTCCCAGGCTGCTCCAAGCCCCGTCCAGCCTGGCCTTGGGCACTGCCAGGGATCCAGGGGCAGCCCCAGCTTCTTGGGGCAACTGTGCCAGGGCCTGCTCACCCTCACAGGAACAATTCCTTCCCAATATCCCACCTAGAACAACTATTTCAGTTTAAAGCCATTCCCCCTGTCCTGTCTTCATGAAGGAATCTGGGTTGTTACTCCAATTCTGGCAGAAAACACCTTTATCTAAGCTTGGTAAACCTGATTTCCTACAACCTTACAAAAACACCAGGAGCTTAAAGCCCATCCAGTTCCAACCCTCTGCCATGGGCAGGGGCAGCTTTTTGAGCTCAAAAAGCAGTGCTAACACCACATTCTCCTCAGGGATAACAGGTCTGTAACGTGCTGAAAGCAAAACCAGTGGCTCCCACTCAAAAGGTGACAGTGTTGTGCCCTGTGAACGTCCTGCTCTGCTCTGAATGTCACTGAGCTGATAAAAGCCCTGTGTAAACAAACTTAAAAATAAGTGGCTACAGTTCAACATCTGGCATTGAATTTTCAGCATGGCTCTGAGTTCTTCTCTCCTCCGAACATCACAGAACAGCTCCAGAACTGCTGGAAAAACAGGAGATGGAGCAGAGCTCATCTGTGTGATCGGGAGCACAAGGTGGGACAAAATCCCAGCTTACCTTTGAACAACCTTGGCAATGAAATCATCTGTACAGATGAGGGCATCAGACAGCCCTTTGTACAGCTTACAGTTCACATGGCTGGAGTCCTGCACATCCATCACCACTGCAAGAGAGCAGGGAGAGCTCAAAATCCTGCACGCGGGGCGAGGAAACCCGGCCAGCCCTCCCAAAAACACTGCTCCTGCTGCCCCTGGGGCCACTTACCACACACCAGGGAGTCGTTCACAGGGTGCTGGAAGGATACACTGAAACAGGAGTCAGAGAGAGGACAAACTTCAAACTGCAGGATCCCAGGAGAATCTGAAAAACACAGGAACTTTTAACGGAGGGAAGAGTGGAGACGAACCAGTGTGGCATTCATATTTTCTACAAAAATCCCTTCACCCAGGATTTTTCTCCTGGGAAGCTGAGAAGCCTCAGAGAAAAATGAAAACAATAATTATCTGATTTGTTTCTCCTGTGTTTTGCTCCTTTAGAATGTGTTTGGAGATTGTTTCATTGGGTTTCTGTGACTTGTTTTGATTTATTAGCCAGTCAGGGTCAAGCTGTGTCGAAGCTCTGGAAAGAGTCACAAGTTTTCATTATTATCTTTTAAACTTTCTGTAAGTAGGAAGGAATCCTTTCTGTATTCTTTAGTATAGTTAATATAGTATAATGTAATGTAATGTAATGTAATGTAATGTCATATCATGTCATATCATATCATATCATGTCATATCATATATCATGTCATGTCATAAAATAATAAATGAGCCTTCTGAAAACATGGACTCAGATTCATCATTCCTTCCTGCCATGGGGGACCCCGCAAATACAACAAACCAGAGCCTCAAAACCCCCACACAGATGGGAAAAAGCCAAGGGAAGCAGCAGAGGCTGCATTTCTGATGAGGAAACCCCCCCCAGAGCTCATCACTGCCACTTGATATTGGTCTGGAGGTGGCACCCACCTTCCTTCAGCACTGTCCTCTTGACACAGCTGCCGATGAGGGTGTTGTAGGCCACCTGGTGCCGGATCAGGTTGAGGATCAGGGGCACCCGGCCGGGGTGCTGGAAAGCGATTTTGCTGATCAGGGTTCCCTGGAGGCTCCGTCCGTCCGGGAGAGGAGCGTCCTTGTTCAGGAAGTAACAGTGCTGCTGTCCTGGAAGAGCCTGACAAACAATCCCTGCTTTAGGAGGGGGTAATGGACACCCAGCAGTGCTCAGAGGCCACTGACACCGTGTCACCTCTCTGGCTGATAGGGACAAACACTGAGGGTGTTTTCCTTCCACTCTGAACAAGGAAAACATTTGAATTCCTCAGAAGTAGTGCCCAACAGCCTTCACTGTTCCCACTGAAACAGTTTCACACTGGATGGCATCCCTTCTGGGGAGAGAATCCTCTGGAGTTAACACTCATCACGAATTTAAGGATTTCTCCCAAAATGCTGCAATTTATTCAGCCACACATCACTGGACAAAAGGAAGGGACAGATCCTGGGAAGGCTCAGCCCCTCTGCTCTCCAACAGCAAAGCATCTTTCTATTGCTAATTTCCCTAAGTACCATGGTCATCACGGAATTATGGAATGGTTTGGGTTGGGAGGACCTTAAATCTCATGCAGTGCCACAGACTGGGAACTCCCCAGTACCCCAGGTTACCCCAAGCCCTGTCCAATGTGGCACTGGACACTGCCAGGGAAGGGGCAGCTCAGCTTCTCCGGGAACCTGTGCCAGGACCCTGTTCATGAATCCTAATGCTTGAAGAACAAGTTTTGTCAGCGAATAAACACAGAACCCATTCTGTTTATCCCATTAGGAAGCCAGCTGAACCCCCCTGAGATGGTGGCCCTCCCCGTGGAGGTGGCCCAGGCTGGCTGGGAGGGAACACTTACGGCGTAGAAGCGCATGTTGTGGTTCAGGGGCAGGGGATCGGCCTCCTTGGACAACTCAAACTGCGTGATCAGCTCATACAGGGGCACAAACGTGGGTGCTGTGTCAAACAGGGGGATACCTGAGGGGACAAGACAGAGTGGGATGATGGCACCCGAAACCAGGGAGAGATGGTGGAAAACCTGTGGTAGTCATATTTCCTGGAAAAATCCCTTCGCCTAAGATTTTGCTCCTGGGAAGCCGAGAAGCCTCAGAGAAAAATGAAAACAATAATTATTGGATTTGTTTCTCCCTTGTTTTGCTCCTTTAGAATGTGTTTGGAGATTGTTTCATTGGGTTTCTGTGAATTGTTTTGATTTATTGGCCAATCAGGGCCAAGCTGTGTTGAAGCTCTGGGAAGAGTCATGAGTCTCATTATTTTTTTAACCTTCTGTAAGTACCCTTGCTGTATTCTTTAGTATAGCTTAGTTCAGTATTCTTTAATATATATCTTAAATATATATCTTTAATATATATCTTTAACATAGTATCATAAAATAATAAATTAGCCTTCTGAGAACACGGAGTCAGATCCATCAATCCTTCCTTCGTTTGGGGACCCAGCAAATACAATAAAAACCCGTCCAGGTGTCACTGAGAACAGCACAAAACCCTGAGCAACTCCCCGGCACATGTTAAAAATCAGCAGCATTTACTGATAGAAATGAGGGAACAATAATAAAACCCCAGAGATGGGTGTGACAGGCCTGCAACCCCACCTGTGCAGCTCTGCAGCTTCTGGATGAAAGCTCGAGACACTGGAATGGGACGTGGGAACTTCAGGAAGAAACAAGCAGGCAAGTCCACGCTGTTGGCACTGGTGATCGAGGAGAAAGATGGAGTTCTGGAAGAATGAGGGGACAAAAGTTCCTGTGAGCTGCTTCTGCTGTCACCTGACAACATTTATGTTTGCTCAAATACACCTTGTTACACCTTCAAAATGAAGGCACTCCTCAGAAGCACCTGCCAGCCCTGAAACGTCACTGTTATATCTCCTGAAAAATCTCCTTGCCCAGGATTCTTCTCCTGGGAAGCTGAGAAGCCTCAGAGAAAAAGGAAAACAATATTATCTCATTTGCTTCTCCTGTGTTTTGCTGCTTTGGAATGTGGTTGATTTTTTTATCCAGCACGAGAATTGTTTTAACTTCATGACCAACCACGGTCAGGCTGTGTCGGGACTCTGGAAGCAGTCATGAGTTTTTCATCAGTATCTCATTAAGCCTTCTGTAAATATCCATCTTTTATTCTTCAGTAGAGTTCTAGTATAGCGTTCTTTTATATAATATAATACCATAAAATAATAAATTAGCCTTTGAACAACATGGAGTCAGATTCCTCTGTTCCTTCCAGCGTTGGGGTCTCAGAAAACACCGCACTGAACCAGGAGTTTCCTGGCCTAAAGGCAGCAGATGTGGAATTCTTGCAATGCTGTGACAATCCCCCAGCTGAGGGCTGGCCTCGTGTCCTGCCCTTACCCTTTGCTGTCCACAGGATGGGAGCCCATGATCAGCGGAGCGATTGGAAGTTTGTGCATTGCCATGGTTCCCTCCACTGTCACCGACACGTTCATGCCCAGCGAGCGAGGAACTGCAGGGGGAAGCAGGAGAAGAACAAGGACGTGAGCTGATGGAAAAGAAAAAACCCCACCAGTGGCAAGTTTTCTGGATTAAATATGAATTAAATATATTCTTCATCCCTGGAAGTGTTCAAGGACAAGTTGGATGGGGCTTGGAGCAACCTGGGCTAGTGGAAGGGGTCCCTGCCCATGGATCTGGATGAGCTTTAGGGTCTCTTCCAACACATAAAATAATACTCTGGCTTTCCCCACGAGGCACGGAGTTCACTGTTCACCTTCAGGACCAAATGGACAACAGCCAAACTGACTGTTCTACCCAAAGCTCCATTTCCCTCTTGCCAGGTGGACAATTGCATCATCCTCAAAATATTTTCCAAACGCGTTTGCGAGTTCATAGTTTGCTCTTTGCAAAGCAAAACAAATTATGATTTTGGATAATTTCCCTCTCTTTTTTTCCTGACAACTGGAGCCTGTTTCTGGCATGGTAACAAGAGCCAGATGTCCATGAATAAAAACAATCTTTCAGTATGATGGGAGAGGCACGAGGCTGATGGGGCTCTGAGGAACCTGGGATGGTGGAAGGTGTCCCTGCCCATGGAATTGAATGAGCTTTAAGGTCCTTCCAAACCCAAACCATTCTGGGATTCTGTGTTTTTATTCAGGTAACAAAACAAATCCCATTGAAAATGAGATTGACTGCAAGGAAAAAGGCTCTGCCTGCAAACTGTCACTCCTTGACCCCACAGGAGCCCAGCCCCAGCTGCAGCACAGCCACGAGGTCCAGTGGTCACCTGGGCTCATTAAACCTGTGATTGTCCTGCTGGACAGGGTGACAGCAGAGGCTGGGCTGGAATTCTGCTCCCTTCCCTCCCTCCAGCAGAGCAGCCCCCAGCAGCTCCCCAGCTGCCCTACCATTGTTCTCGTGCAAAACCACGGGGGCTCCGGTGCCATCCTCAAATAAATCATAGGGGGACACATAATATTTGAGGTTCATCAGGAGACCTGGGGGAGAGAAAGTCCTGCTGAGGCATCCTGAGAAGTCATCCTGATCATCCCCACCCCACAAAGCCACACAAACGCCCAAAGACTTCGTCCCTCTTTCACTTAATTATTTTTCATCAGTTAATGTGGAACTATGACCCATAGTTGAGGCCAGGAGTGAGTAAAAATTTTTTAATTAATTAAAATTAATTCCTTTTTTTTTTTTAAGAGTGAATCACAGGTACCTCCACTCCTGGGGGTGAGATAGCCAACACTGCCATGGAGGATCTTGTCCAGGGGGTTTGCATTGGTGGCTTGCCTGCAAGAGAGGCAGTCACAGTCTGAAACAAGCCACAGCCACACCCGAAGCCAAAACTCATGTGCTGAGACTGATTTCAACTCCAAATTCACATTTCTGGGACCCAAAGAGGTGTTGATCCAAAACTTCCCACTGTGCAGGCAAAACCAAAGCTGCTTTACCCTCTGCAGCAGGGCTGGTGTATCACTGACCCTACAGCAGTGAAACACGGCCAAAGCCTTCTCAATTTCAACCACACCATCACCAAATCCACCTGGCTACAAACTTTTGCCTTTTAGACTCTCTTCCAATCAAGCCCTGCAGTTAAAAAAGGAATTTCTCAGAGCTCTAAGCATTTGTAGATATTTAGAAAACCACACAGACACCACAGGACTTACCAGTACATGCCAGCCATCTTTTGGAGATCCAACTCCAAGGACTGCAGAGCCAAGTACATTTTAGTTTTGAGTTTGCTTAGGGGAAAAAAAATAATAAAACAAAATAAGAAAACTTGAAAGGAACTGTGCAGTGCAAACCGACAAGCTTGGAGGGCTTTTTTAAATTTTATGTGCGTGTGGGTATAAATAAATGTATTCTAGACTTGTTATTTTATTTTATATATGTCGATATAAATATATCCTGCACTTACTTGTCTCCTGGCAGCTTATACAGGTTCACAAGTCCCCTCAGATGCTTTGAAAACTCATCAAAATTTTTCTCTCTGAAAGGAAAAAGGGGGAAGTTACCAAGTATTTAAATTAGTAACAGGTTTCATTTATAAAAGTGATATTAATAAAGATGCTGAGCCACTTAAAAAAAAAAAAGGCTTTTGCTACATGAAAATGTGTTCTTTGAATGTGCTGTGGGCTTTGAAGATCGCTTGCACAGCAGCCAGAATCACAAGATCTGAACCAAAGCCAGAAAACCCCTGGAGAAGTGAAGACACTTTGTGGGGAAGGAGCAGTTGTGAAGAATTTTGTGTTTCCAGACATCAAACAGCAACAGATCATTACAGCAACGAGAAAACACAACAACCCAGCCCCGTCACTCACCTCAGATGTTGCACCAGCTCTGGACAGCTCTGAAAAGCAAAGAACACACAAGGATGTCAGTGTGGAATGCAGGCACTGCAGGCTTTGTGCAGCTCTGCAGCTGGGAAATATCAGGGCAGGGAAATTCCCAAACATCAGCTTTTCCTGGAAGCCACACACTGCTCACAACCATTTGCTGTGGTTCTGCTTCTGCTCCTCAAGCTCTGCTGGGACAAGCCCAGGTAATAATAGTTCCTTTTAAATTATTAATTTGAAATAAACTTGTCAAGCTGTGAAGATTTAGGTTGAAAATCTATGAGCTTACACAGGGATATTAAAGATGGGCTGTTTTGAGGAGAGGCCAATCAAACACCAAGCTCAAACTCTCCTCCACATGCAGAAGGGCAGCAAAATCATTTTCTCCCAGCTTTCCACAATTTTTAACTTTCCATTCCCAGATCCGAGCTTTGTAAGAACAATTTCCCTTTCCTTTCCTTGGAAACACAGCAAAAACTTCCATAAAATTCTCAGAAACATCGAGGGAACTTCCCCAAATAATTCTGCAAGTTGTGAATCCACAGTGTGCATTGATTAGAAATTCCCACAGGAGGAAACTACTCCGTGGAGGATTTTACTGCCCACTAGAACGAGCAGCAAGGGTGTAACTCTGGCTCGAAGGGAATGTTAAATAAAACCCATTTCCTCTGCTCAAAATAAAGGGAGATGAAGAGGAATCCCAAAAGCACAAGGGTTCCTCTTTGCCAGGAATACACACCACGGGGTTTTCTCCATGGTGAGCCACTTTGACATCACAGAGCAGCCCTGTAGGGTCCAGCTGCACCTCCACATAAAACATGTCTGAGGTGATGTAGCACTCGGTGCCGTTCGCGCTCAGGTGGGACCCCAGGCTGCCAGAGGAAACAGAACAGAGATCGCTGTGAGAGGCACAGAAAAACCCCACAAACCCCCAAAAACCCCACAGCCCAAGCACACCAAACTCCCGAATCTGAGCACACAGAATCATCCCAAACTCCCCAGTCCAAGTACACAAAATCCCACAATCCATTACACAAACCCCACAGTCCAAACAAAATCCCAATCCAAGCTCACAAAACCTCCCAATCCAAGCTCACAAAACCCCCCAATCCCAAGCACACAAAATCCCCACAATCCAAGCACACAAACCCACCCAAAACCCATCCAAAACCCCACAATCCAAGCACACAAAACCCCCCAATCCAAGCATATAAAATCCCCAATCCAAGCACACCAAACCCCCCAATCCAAGCACACCAAACCCCACAAATCCAAGCACACCAAACCCCACAAATCCAAGCACACAAAAGCCCCCAATCCAAGCATATAAAATCCCCACTCCAAGCACAAGAAACCCCACAAATCCAAGCACACCAAACCCCCACTCCAAGCACACCAAACCCCACATTCCAAGCACACAAGGTTCTGGTCGGGCAGGAGTCAGAGGAGCAGACCCACCCGCTCTGCCGGGCGATGGACTCCAAGCGATCGGTCATGGCAGGCAGAGATGACACTGATGGAGAGAACAAAAACCAAACTTCAGGGGAATGATCCAACATCCCCTCAGGAACGAGGCACCAGCAATGAACCAAACCTCAGCTGCTTACTGCCTCCCGTGTCTGCTCACACTGCCCCGTGTGCAACTGCACACACAGAGAAACCCAAATATTCCCAAACTGCAAGGAGAGAATGGAATTTCTGCAGGTGGAATCAGAGAATCACGGAATGGTTTGGGTTGGGAGGGACCTTAAAGCCCACCCAGTTCAACCCCTGCTATGAACAGGACACCTCTCGCTCTCCCAGGTTGCTCCAAGCCCTGTCCAGCTTTGGACACTTCCAGGGATGGGGCAGCCACAGCTCCTCTGGACAAAGAGAGGATTTTCCCAATAAAAGCAGCACAGCCAGTCCTGCCTGGCACTGAGCTCAGCGTGTGCTCAACCCCTGAGCACCAGGAATGCACCGGGAACGCTGTGAAACACAGCAGCAGCACCCTGGGTGGTTTTTATGGAACATTTCCATAGGATTTTCCAGCCTGGCTGTCCTGCCTGGCACTGAGCTCAGCGTGTGCTGAACCCCTGAGCACCAGGAACCCTGTGAAACACAGCAGCAGCACCCTGGGTGGTTTTTATGGAGCTTTTCCAGAGGATTTTCCAGCCTGTGGAGAGCACACAGAGAACACACCAACCTTTCAGGGCCTTCTGCAGGGTCTCCAAGCAGCTCACCAGGTGCTGGTGTCCCCCTGAGTTCAGCACCACACGCTTTTCCTTGGGCAGACAGAAGAAAAAAATATCATTTTTCCTTGTTCCTCATTAGGAGGGAACTATGGCAACTTCTGAGCAGCCGAGTGAGGTCTATTTAGATAATTAAAAGCAGATTAGATTTCACCCCCAAATTACAATATCTTGATTCCTCTAGGTGAACAGTATCTGTTTGCAAGCAGATTACAAAGGCAGGCCTGGAATTGAGTTATTTTCTTTTTAGCAACTTGCCCAGCTGGATAAAACAGAATGTAGCAAGTTTTTCTAAGTTTTAGCTGAGAGTTTTAGAAGAGGAGACAGAGAAACGAAGAGCTGGGCAAACTTTTAACACCTGAGTATGGGCAGGAGGCTTTGCTGAGATCTCCCCTGCCTCCTGCTCCTCCTTCCCCCACCCACACCAATATTTCAAACCCATTTTTGACTAAGCCAGGCTGAGTGTTGAGTGTCACTGAACAAAAACAACAAGTCACTGCTGCACAAAACAATATCCTGGAAGGGTGAAGGAGCAGAAAATACAAGTTTGAGCCTGGCACTGAGCACTAATGTGTAATTAGGGGAGGGAAAGGCACATCGGGAAGGGAGGGTTTGGATATCCCTCAGCAGAGTCAAACCAAAGCAAACCAAAGCAAACTAAAATCTCCTGGAAGAGATCTAAGAGCCCAGCACAAAGGCATGAGCAGAGGAGCTGGAGGTGCTGCTGAGAGCCCAGCAATGCTCACCATGACCTGCCGGACCAGCTTCATGGTCTCTGTCCAGGGCCGGTTCTGGCTGTACTTGGCGTGGAGCCTCTCCAGGAGGGAGCTCATCTTGTTCAGCTTCTCGGCCTCTGGGGGACAGGAACGTTCAGGAAACACAATGAGCCAACACTGGAAGCTCTGCAGATCAGTTTAGGAACATAAAACTTTGCACCTTGAAGATGATTTCAAAGAATTTTCTTACTGCTGGTTTAACCCCGGAGCTGGAGGTGAGGTAAGTGGCATGGAATATCCATTGGCATGGAGTATCCATTTACCAATGGCTGGCAAAACTGAAGCATGATGAAAACCCCACGGAACGCCTGTCTGGAAAATGCCCAGCTCCTGTTCTGCACCATCCCTGAGCGATGTGGCCTCAGCACGTTCAGTTCTGCCAGGACAGGACCCGGGGCAGGAAACCGAGGGTGTGGGGACACAGCGCCAAAGCACCGAGGTGGGTTCCGTGCCTCTGCTCTCTCTCCCAGCTTCCTGAAAGCTCCCCACCCCTTCCATCCCCAAAATCCTCAGCCAAGTCATCCCAGTTGTCCCAAATTCTGCGCTCAGACGCGTCCCTGCCTCACAGCAGCACCTGGAGCTGTGCCGGGGGGGTTTAGGTTGGATTTTGGGAAAGGTTCTTAGCCCAGAGGGGGCTCAGGCACTGAACAGACTCCCCAGGGAATGGGCACAGCCCCGAGGCTGACACAGCTCCAGGAGTGGTGGGACAAGGCTCTCAGCACAGGGTGGGATTGTTGGGGTGCCTGTGCAGGGCTGGGAGCTGGACTTTGACGGTCCTGGGGTCCCTTCCAGCTCAGCACACTCCATGAGTCCACAACGGCTCGAAGCTGAGGGTGGTGTCCCCTCAGTGCAGCTGCAGAGCCAGGACATGGCTCCATGGGAGGGGACAGAGCAGTGCATGAGTGACTGGAAGGTGACAGACAGAACATGGCTCTCAGGAGCACTCAAATCCTGTATTCTATTGCCAAGGGACAGAGCTTTCCACACTTCCATGTCAAAAAACAACCCAGTGGACTTCATTCAAGAATAAACCCCATCCCCAGCTCCAGAGGGTCCAAGGCAAACACGGCATTTCAGTGTCACCTCACAGGATCCTGTTCTACCCGTCAAACTTCCACAGCTGGGGTTCCTTATTGATGCTCTCCTAGCCCACAGACCTCACACTCAGTCCCCCAAATCCAAGCGTAAGGAAGGAATGGATGTGTGCTGGGTGTCCTGGAGACATTCCAAACCCACCTGCATCTCCTGCTCCCTGGCAGAGGGGTAGGACTGGATGATCTCCAGAGGTCCCTTCCAAGCCCAGCTATTCTGGAATTTTGTTTTCAGGCACTTTATACCTCTCAACACAGGATGCTGGAGGTGGGAAGGGACCCCTGGAGCTCACCTGGTCCAAGCCCCCTCCCCAACCAAAAGTGACTTGTCCAGAATCCCAGGAGAGAGGTGGAAGGGACCTCTGCAGATCACCCAGCCCAACCACCCTGGCCAGGCAGGGTCACCTGGAATGTGCCCAGCTGGGTGTGGAATTTCTGCGTTCAGGGAGACCCCACACCCTCCCTGGGCAGCCGTTCCAGGGCTCTGACACCCTCCTGGACAGCAGCTCTTCCTCATGCCGAGGTGGAGCTCGTTGTGTTTCAGTTTCTGGCCATTGCTGCTCGTCCTGTCGCCGACTGAACAGAGTCTGACACCATGCTCCGACACACCCTGGAGATTTCTGTACGCATTTATGGGATCTCCTCTCAACCTCCTCTTCTCCAGAGTAACCAGGCCCGGCTCCGCGCTCCCTCCTCATCACAGAGATGCCCCAGACCTCAAATCCCCTTTGAGACCCTCGCCCGTTTCACCTTCCGGGGCGCCACCTCAGCCCCGGAGCCCCGGACCCTCAGGGCCCCATCGCTCCCTCACGGAGCCGGCAGGAACCCCCGCGTCCCTCGCGCCGCACTCACCCTCGGCGCTGCCCGGCGCCGCCTTCATATTGCAGGTGCGGGGCCGGGATCGAGAGAGGGAGAGGCAGCGGAGAGGGATCGGGACGGGGAGCGGGCGGGCAGCGGGGGCGGCGGCCGAGCCGCCCTCGCCCTCACACGGCAGCGGCCGCCGCCATCGCTGCGCCCGCGGCCGCGCTCCCGCGCTCTCGCGAGACTTCGCCGCGGCCGCAGGAGCGGGCGTGGCTCGGGCGCCAGCACGCCCCGCCCCCTCAGCTCGCTGGAAGCGCGGCGGCGCCCGCTGTGGAGCCCTAACGGAGCTTTAACCGCCCGTTAGCCGGCGGTGCGCCGGGGCGGGCTCGACAGCGAGCCGGTGGCTTTACAGCGCAGCGCGGCGGAGCGGGAGAGCGGCGGGAGGCCGGGCCGGCGGGGCGGCGGCGCCGCCATGGAGCTTTGTTGCGGGCCGGGCGCTAGGGGGCGCTGTCCCCGCCCCGCGCCCCGATAAAGTTGGCCGGGAAGGCGCCGCCGCCGGCCGCGCGAGTTCGCGGCTCTCGCGAGAGGAGGAGCGCGCGCCCCCGCCCATCTCCGAGAGGACTCGCGGACGAGGAGGACTCGCGCCGGAGCGCAGGGAGGGGCGGTGGCAGCGTTATCGCGAGAGTTGCGGGCGGGTCTCGCGAGAGTTGGCGGTGCCCCCGGACGGCGCCGCTCCGGTTCGGGCAGAGCGCGGGGGCCGGGCCGGGGGCGGCGGCGGCTCCGGGGCCCTTCGGCCGGGGATCCGCGCCCAGGCCCCGCCACCGCCGCTGAGGCCGCGGGCAGCGCTCCGGGCCCGGGCCCCGCCTTCCCGGGGCGCCCCCGCGGCCGCGCTGCCCGCCGGGCCTGGGCCCCTCGGATGAGGCGGTGAGGCCGCGGCGCTTCCCCCTCCCCTCCCGGGCCCTTCCCCCCTCCCCTCCCCGTCCCTCCCGCCTCCTCCGGGGCCTCGGGCCCCGCTCCCCATGTAGGAGGGAGGACCGAGGCCGGGGTGGATGGTGCGAGGGGCGGGCGCGGAGGGAGTTTGAAGTTCGGGGCTTTCGCGGAGTCCCCCCCTCGCCGTTCCCGAGCGCAGCGGGGGAGGAATGCCAAATCCGGAGAGACATGGGGGCAAGAAGGACGGCGGCGGGGGGGCCTCGCAGCCGGGCGGCGGGAGCTCCAACAGCAAGGAGAGGCACCGGGCGGGCTCCAGGCACAAGAGGCACAAGTCCAGGCACTCCAAGGAGTCCCCGCTGGCGGCGCAGGAAGCGGCGGCGCCCCTGGGAGCGGTGATCAAGCCGCTGGTGGAGTACGATGACATCAGCTCGGACTCGGACACCTTCTCGGACGATGTGGCCCTCAAGCTGGACAGGAGGGACAACGAGGAGAGGAGGGCGGAGAGGAGCGAGAGGGCCCAGAAGCACCGGCACCACCAGCACAAGCGGCTCCGCGAGCTGATGAAGAGCAAACAGGCGGAGAAAGACAGGAAGTTGGAAAAGAGCCTGGATGCTTCCAGCAGGTCCGCCAAGGAGAGGATATCGGGATCCTCCAAGAGGCTCCTGGAGAGCGAGGAGCACCCCAAGGCGCTCTCCTCCAAGAGCAGCAACAAGGAATCGCGCTCAGCCAAAGCGCACAAGGAGAAATCCAGGAAGGAGCGGGAGCTCAAGTCCAGCCACAAAGAGCGCAGCAAAAGCCATCGCAAGAGGGATGCTCCCAAAAGTTACAAAACCATCGACAGCCCGAAGAGGAAATCCAGGAGCCCTCACAGGAAATGGTCGGACAGCCCCAAACTGGACGACAGCCCCTCGGGAGCCTCCTACGTGCAGGAGTACGACCTCAGCCCGCCCCGCTCGCACACCTCCAGCACCTACGATCCCTACAGGAAGAGCCCCGGCGGCTCCTCACGCCGCCAGTCCCTCAGCCCACCCTACAAGGAGCCCGTGGGCTACCAGTCCAACGCCCGCTCGCCCAGCCCCTACAGCCGGCGGCAGCGATCCGTGAGCCCCTACGGCCGGAGGCGCTCGTCCAGCTACGAGCGGGGCAGCGGCTCCTACAGCGGGAGATCCCCGAGCCCCTACAGCCGCCGCCGCTCCAGCAGCCCCTTCGCCTGCAAGCGCTCCGTGAGCCGGAGCCCCATCGCCAGGTGCGTGTGCTGGGGCTGGGGGGGGCTTGGGATGGAGCTGGGGGCTGGGGGGGGCTTGGGATGGAGCTGGAGAGGGCTCGGCATGGGGCTGGGAGTATGGATGCCTTGGCATGGGGCTGAGGAGGGCTTGGGATGGAGCTGGGAGTATGGAGGGAGTTGCTGGGAAGATGGGGGAAGGCTGTTCAGGAGGGTTTGGAGTGATAGGATAAAGAAGGGATGGGTTCAGGTTGAAGGAGGGTGGGATATTAGGAAAAAAATCTTCCCTGTGAGGGTGCTAAGGGCCTGGCACAGTTGTGGATGCCTCATCCCTGGAGTTGTCCAGGGTTGGACAGGGCTTGGAGCAAGTGGAAGGCGTTCCTGCCCATGGGATGGTCTTGAGGGGCCCTTCCAACCCAAACTGTTCCACGATTCCGTGATTCCTTTCCTCCTCACTGATGCCCAGTTTGGCTGTGGAGGAGTTGCTTTGGTCGGGGCCTTGGCAGTTCCCTTGGAAATGGAGCTGCCACTTTGGGAAACGCCTCTGTGTGTGGCAGGAGGCAGCGTCCATGTTGGCTCCGGGCAGGGAGGGAGGCTGGAGCAGCTCTGGGATTAAGTTACACCCACCTCTGGAGTGGCCCCTGCGTGGGGAGGCTCCCTGAGCAGGATTTAAGGCTCTTACCTGGCCGTGGGGAGTGTTTTCACCTGTTTCTGGAAGCCTTTATCTGTTCACTGCCTGTGGGAACATGATCTTGCTTTCCAGGGGGGCTCCTTTGGGCTGGGTTTTGCTCTTTCTGAACTGTCTTGTCTTTTCTTTCCCCTTGGATTAGAGACAACCATGTGCAAACTCCATCTCTCAGCCTAAACTTTCTTTTCTCAGCACTAGAATTTCTTCCCTTCCTTTCTGAGATCTGGACAGTCTGGAAGGATGAGGAGCAACCAGCTGGATTTTGGCTTGCCTCTAATTTTCTCTCTTTTCCCCTTTCACTCAGTAACCTTGTTCCAGAAGGAAACAATTCTTTCAAGGTAGCTGTGTGTGTTTCATTTCAGGTGTCCATTAATCATCCTGTGACACAGTCTAACGTTGATCTTTTCTTTCTCCAGCCCTGGCTTACATTCAGTGAGTTTCCAGCTGTCTCCATGGATGCTGTGGAGCTTTGCTTGGAGCTCCATGGCAATTCAGATGTGACCTGGAATGTAATGGCCATAGGAATGCTCTGCTCCCTGCTTGCTGTGCCTCATCCTCCAGCTCAGCACTTCCCAAAGCACTCGGGCCTTTTGGGATTTGGTCTTTGTTACCACAACTCCGAGCTTCAGGCGTGCTGTCTTCCATGGAGAACTTGCCTTTGTCCTTGCTGGCAGTTCTGTGTTGGTTTCAACCCCCTGGAAGCTCTGACGTAAAATCTCTGTATTCCACTGTGACTTTACAGTGAAAATCTCCTCCAGGCTGCTCCTCCTCTGGCCTGTTTTCTCTGTGTACACCTGGGAGCTTCTCTGGGGTAGGCCTGGATGGTTTTCTCCTCCTTCCCTTCCGTCCTTTGTGCCCGGTGGTGCTGCTCTGACCCGTTATTCGCTCACCCTTCGGAAGAGTGAGGCTGCAGCCAGTTCACTGGTACAGCTCTGAGCTGTGCCACCGGGTCAGCGGCCAGCCCTGAGCAGGGAGAAGCCATTGGCAGCTGCAGAGCTGTCCTGAGAGTTTTATTCCCAGAAAAACCTCTCTGTGAGTGGCTGGCTGCTTCTGCGTTGAGAAACCCAGCAGTTACATTTTCCTGACTTATGGCAACACCTTCAGAGC
Organism: Motacilla alba alba; assembly: GCF_015832195.1. Classification (NCBI taxonomy): domain Eukaryota; kingdom Metazoa; phylum Chordata; class Aves; order Passeriformes; family Motacillidae; genus Motacilla; species Motacilla alba. Next base: position 3,749,863 of record NC_052042.1, on the reverse strand, counting down.
ACTTTGTGCTTCTTCCCTAAACTTTCAGAGCTGCTTTCTAAGGATATCTTTGACTAAATGCTGGACCCCAAACCAGATGAGTTCCAAAGGTTACTCACTGTTTACATTCAGCTTGTACCCAACTCTCTGAACCTCTGGCTTGATAACTTACTCCTCTCTCTTTCCTGGGCAGATAACTCACTGACTGTGGGGAGGTATTCCATTCTCTTTGGAAAACACCTGCCTGCAGTGACTGTAGCAAAGGCACAGAGGGAATTTCACCTGTTTGCCGCGTGTCAGGTGAACTCTGAGTCGTAATTCGTGTGTTAGTTTTGCTTTGTGGAGCTCCCAGGCTGTGAGGTGAGACTGGAGGGAGGAGAACTCTGGGTCAGGTGTGTCCAGGGGGCACAGGGGGGCTCTCCTGAGGGAGAGGGAGGGCAGAGCCTTCCTCACCTTGACGAGCTGCAGATGAGTATGAAAGGAAGCAGCTGACTTTGAGCAGTGACTGATCCCTTCTGTGCTTCCTGTGGAGGGGCAGGAACATTTTTTTGGGAGAGAAAACCTCTTTAAGTGGCACACTCAGGCAGGGAACACCTGACCCTATCTTGTGTTCCTCAGGCTTTTCTGGGACACTCCATTATTCCCACTGACTGACAACATGGGTTTGTTTTTTTTTTAATGAATTCTGTGTTTTCTTTCATCTCCGTGTCCAAAACCCATCATTAGGGAGCTGCACCCCTGTGCTGATTGGAGAAAATCCAGAGTTGTTTTGCATTTCCAGTGGCTGTGGGAAACAGCTCACTTCCCACCGAGGAGGAAACAAGGATTTGGTCAGTAGGAAAAGGGAAAATAACAGATGTGCTTTGCCATTCTGTGTGGCAGCTGTTGTCACTGCAGCTCCAACCAGGAGATGGAATTCCAGAGCCCCTCAGCTTGCTGGAGGTGGGATCTGCTGAGGTGAAAGGTTGCTGGGCATTCAAAAATAAGAATTAAAGCTTGTTTCCTGAGAAATTGGAGCAGTCAGGCTTCCCTGATGGTATTTTCTGCTTTATCCTTAACTCTGTGTTGTTAGAGCAGGTTAAATACTGAAATGTAGGTGATTTTGGGTGGGTGATATGGAATTACATGGATGTTAACCTTGGGGCCATCTCAGCATGGAAGGTTCTAGCATTCCCCTCGTCCCAATCTTCTGCTTGTGTGACTTGAATAAATCTCATAGTGCTTTTTAATTTGGATTTTTAGATGAAGCCATCATTTCTTTGTTAATTCACAGCTGTCATGGTTTGGTATCTTTCATTTCTGTTTTCCAGTTCTGGAGGGGGCAGCAGGGTGGGTTTTCATCCCAGAGCTTTTTTATCCAGAAGGAGGAAGGAATGTGGGGCTGAATTCCCCTCACCCATCCTGGATAACCTTGACAAAGCAACTAAGGTGTGCAATGTGACACCGAGGCTTAACAAATCAAGGGAGAAAGAGTTAAAAATGCTGTTGAGTGGCTGCAGGTAAAGCCACAAAAAATCATTCCAGAGGATAGAAATAGTTTCCTTCCAAAAGCAAAACCTGCCTGTGCATCTTCTGCTCTTTATTGCCTGGGTTTTTTTTTGAGGTGTGCAGTGATAAAAGGCCCCTCGGCAGGTGCTGGGTTGGAATTTTGGGGGCTGTTGATGCTCTGAGGATGGGAGGTGAGCTTTGCTGTAGGTGGAGCTGGGAGAAGCTGGATGTGGAGCCTTTCTGGGGTCTCACAAAGCAGCTGTGAGCCCCAGCCTGGAAAACAGCAGTAACTTGTGTGGGAATTACTGTGAGTGAAGAGAAAAAGGGTTGAGGGGTGCCTGTGGAGTGAGGAGGACTGGGTGGATTTATTCCTGGTGGAACAGGAATGAATAGATATTTGTGTGGATATTAGATTTGTGGATATTTGCTGCTGGAAGGTCAGGTAGTCATTCCAGCCTGGGAATGGACCCTGTGAGAGGGTCTGAGCATTCCAGACTTCCCCACCTCACCTGTCCTGCTGCAGGCAGGTGTCCCTGGTGGCTCTTTCTAAATTAACACCATAAAGAAGGTAAAATTGGACTTTTGGAGAAGTTTACTTTGGATTTGGCGAGTGCTGGATTAAATTCTGGTGGGGGTGGGCAGGCCCTGGCACAGGTTATCCAGAGGAGCTGTGGCTGCCCCTGGATCCCTGGCAGTGTCCCAGGCCAGGCTGGACAGGGCTTGGAGCAGCCTGGGACAGTGGAAGCTGTCCCTGCCCATGGCAGGAGTGGCACTGGATGAGCTTTGAGGTCTCTTCCTACCCAAACCCTTCCACGATTCCATGAATTGGAGGAACTCTTGGGGGGTCTCATGGGGCAGGATGGAAGACAGGCAGCAGGAGAAGGGGCACTGCAGCATCCTGGCTGAATTGCAGTAGGGAATGTTAACCCCAAAACTTTGTGGTTGCAGTCAGTGACATCCCACAGCATTCATTAGGAATGTTTTCCATAACTTGGAGCTGCTGGAAAAGTAACTGCTGTCCCAGCTCGTGGTGCCAGACAAACTGCAGCCCAGCCTGTCAGCTCACTGAGCAGAAACCTGGGAAAAAGAGGTGATCCTGAGGCAGCATTCCCATGGCACACTGTGTGAGGAGGGAAACTGCTGTGGGACTGCAGACCCTGCTTTTTTCTCCTTCTGGTTGTATATTTATTTTGCAGGTCTAAAGGTAAGGACTTCCCTCCAGCCCCGCTGTTCTTTGACCACTGTCAGCACGAGCCTTGGGGTGATACTTCCAAGTGGGAGAGAGGAATTCTGATCCTTGGGGTAGGGAAGGACCCCCACACCCCGTGGGGAGACCCTTCACCTCCCACACTCACAGCTGCCCCTCCTGCAAGGCGCTGCTGGTGTTGGAATTTCCTGTTCCCCGACTTCTGCAGTTTATTTTCCAAATGTTGATTGTCTTGGGATAATACTGATTGATGTTGGTAATTATGTTCTGAGTGTGGTTACAAGGGAGCCAGGGGCCCCTGTGTTTGAACTGCTGCTATGAAATGTGTTTAATAACTGCTGAGGGACTGTTTTGAGGGAATTCTGTGTTTTCCAAATTAGATGTGTCCTGAGTGGAGTGTTGAGTCTCTTAGAGTATTTGAACTCGGAATTTTTGGGTGTCCCGTTGGCATCAGAGTCCACCACACCATTAAAGCCTCCTGCCTCATCCTGCCCAATCCTTGTTCCTCCTAGAGTGGAGGAGACAGTTCTGGCTTATCAGGAATTTGATACAAGCACTGGAAGTACCAGTTTCCACTTCCATTTTGGTGTTTATCTGGTTTGCCCATCAGTTTCCCCTCTCTCCTGAGCAGGTTCATGTGGGGAGAGCCCTGATGGTGTGGGGTGTTTCCTGCCTTGCTTCTCTCCCAGCACAGATTTTCTCTGATTATTTCTGCACACACGCCTGATTTAGAGCCCATTCTTTGTACAGGAAGACCTTGACCAATAGAGTTAAAATTCCTGGGGTTTATTTTCCTTTCTTCCACGATCACACCATGCAAATTTGAGTTCTGACAGCAGTAAAAGAACCAGGGGGGTGAAAGGAGCTTGAAGCGCCCGATTTCCTGAGGCAGCATTCCAGTCTTGTTTTATCCATGGTTTCCTTTAACGTTGCACGTAATTCCAGTGAAATATTCCTGAGCTGCCAGCTCATCCTCTTGACTGGAGTCTCCTGTTGGGTGTGTGAGCTGTGATCTCCTCTTCCCCTTGGGGCTTGTCCAGCCTCGATCCTTCCCTTCTCTTCCCGGTGTGCCGGCAGGGTGGGTGATGATGATGATGATGATATAAAACTGCTCCTGATTGACTCAGAAACTCCTTTCAGCAGCTCCAGCTTCTTCTGCCAGGTGTTGTGGCCTCTCTGAGCTGAGCAATAACTCATTCAGCTCTTGGTGAGCAGCTCAGAGGGTGAGAGAGGCTCCGTTTCCTTTCTCTCCCCAGGAAATCCGTGAAGTCGCGGAGCCGCAGCCCTGGCTACTCGAGGCACTCATCTCACAGCAAGAAGCAGAGGTCTGGCTCCCGCAGTCGCCATTCCAGCATCTCCCCCAGCAGGCTCCCCCTCAACTCCAGCCTGGGAGCAGAGCTCAGCAGGAAGAAGAAGGAGCGAGCGGCCGCGGCGGCCGCCGCAGCCAAGGTGGACGGGAAGGAGGCGAAAGGCTCCCCCGTTTTCTTGGCTAGGAAGGAGAACAGCTTGGCTGAGCTGAAGGAGGCTGGGACAGAGTCTAAAAAAGTCACCAAAACTGTTAAATCTGAGAAAGCTCCGGACACGGACTCGGTTAATTTACCGTACAGCAACGCAGAGCCTAAAGCCCCTGCGGAGACAACGAAATCCAAGGCAGAGGAGAACTCGGAGAGGAAACACCCTGTTCCACTTAGGGATTCCAAACCCACGGGAACAAAAGACTCGAAGCCTGTAGCAGTGGTAGAGGACCTGGTATCTCCAAAGGAGACGGACGCAGCGGAGAAGGAGATTCCACCCCCCCTCCCCACCATCAAATCCCCTCCTCCACCTCTGCCCACCACCACCCCTCCGCCTCCCACGCCGCCGCTGCCGCCGCTGCCTCCGTCACCCGCCGTCCCGCCGCTGCCTCCAGCCCCGGTGACTCCCGTTCAGCTCCCTCCTTCAGCCCCAACGTCTTTGCCATCTTCTTCCCACCCAAGGACGTCTACTTTATCCTCTCAGGTGAACTCCCAGTCCTCTGTGCAGGTGGCTACAAAAACCCAAGTGTCTGTGACGGCTGCTATCCCACACCTGAAAACTTCCACCTTGCCTCCGCTTCCGCTCCCCCCTATTTTAGTTGGGGAAGATGACTTGGATAGGTAAGGTCACACCACAGCATCCCCTTTGCATTTAAGAGCAATAATTGAATAAAGAGGGAGGGTTTTTTTTTGGGGGGGGGTTGTTTTACAGTTATGAGCTTATCCTGCAGAGTAAAACTGTGGTGCTGGTTTAAAGGAGTCATCCCAGGGCTGTTCCAGGTTTGTGTGGAGGGTTTTTATGGTCTCGTGCAGGTTGTTGCCTCTTATCTCTGTGGGAAACAAGAGGTTTGGCTGCTGCTTTAGTGCTGCTTGGTAAAGGTTTCACATCACTCCTTGCTCGTGGTTATTACAGGGGTGGAACGTGGATCTGGGGTTTTGCCTCTCTTTGTGTTGGAGCCATTTGCACTCTTACTTTAAAATTACTTTTGTTTGTTTGTTTGCTTAATTCTTTAGAAACTTGTATTCAAGGAACAGGAAGAAGCTGAAAAATTCTTAACAGGAGCACAAACCAGAGCTTTTTCTGTTCCAGGTTCACCAGCCACACAGGCCATGCCCACATGTAAAACCAGCAGTGGTTTAACTTGAGTGTTGTCTTAATTCTTGAGTATTTGATGCAAGCAATTCATTGCTTGAAAAGTAGATATTATTTGTTTGAAAAGTTTAAAAATGAGTGAAACTGCACCTGCTTCAACTTTATTTCGTGATCATTTCTGTTCAAAACATGCAGCCTTGGCTCTGTCCTGTGATTGCAGCTCTGCCTGGGCTGGGGGTGCTTGTGGCTTCTCTGAAAACCCCACTCAGGGGGTTTCTTTTGGTGGGAAGGGAGGAACAGAATATCCAGAATGGAGTGGAGACAGAAAAAAAAAGACAAATAGTTGTTTTTTCTCTCCTTTTCTAGCTGTTAGTATGTTGCAATGCCATTAACTTCAGGTCATCAGTGATCTATATTTTTATTTAATCTGCTTAGCCTATAATTCCTAAAAATTCCTGTATCTTCCCAGCCATCACTAAAGATGTGCTGGGATTGGGGAGTAAAGCACATTTTCAGTGACCAGTGTGGTATCCCTGACTCGATACAGTCACCCTGTGGTGAAGTGTTACATGTTCTGAATGATTGGATTTATTCTCATGGCTGATTCTGGTATTGATGGCAGCCGGGGAAATGTTCCCACTGCCTCCACCCTAAAAGCGAGGCTGCTGTGTGTTTGCTGCCCTCCCTGTGTGATGGTGTTCAGTAAATATCACTGGGTTGAAATGTCTGTGCTGAGCAGGAGCTTTGAGCTGCCTGCTGATTTTCCCTGCTGCAGTATTCCCTCCTTTCCCAACCCCAGAAGTTATCCTGCAAATTTCTATTTTATTTTTTCAACCACTCACACCAAGAGCTCTGGTTTTTTTACCACCCAGGTGTGACTTAGCTCTGTAAAAGTGTTTTATCCCTGACCTCAGGGCTGGGGTGATGCTGGGGCTCGGTGAATGCCTCTGTGTGACTTTTTCCCAATAAAAGGATGGGAAATCCCACTTGTTTTGCAGAATCTGGTGGCAGTCCCACATAGCCCTGACTGTGCAGAATCTCACCCTTCACCAGTGGCCTTCATTTTTATGAGCAAAACTCTTTGAGCTGGACTTTTGTCCTTGCTGAGCCTGGGGAATGTTCCAGCCCCGAGCCTGTGGCAAATACAGGGTTGGAAATTCAGTTTTGAATTTGTTCAAGTGGAGATTCTCTAACCTCTCCAGAATCACCACCTCCTGTAACGCTTTTAGCCCTGGGTGGCTCGCCAGGAGAGGAGGAAAAGCTGTTTAGCAGGAATTGCTACAAATTGAATCCTGGTTTGATGCAGAGCTTGTGCAGCTTCCTGGGAACACAGCACTCACCTGGATGCTGAAATTCTGCTGGGTTTTTGGGGGTGCCATTCCTGCTGGGTTTTTGGGGGTGCCATTCCTGCTGGTTTTTGGGGGTGCCATTCCTGCTGGTTTTTGGGGGTGCCAATCTTGCCGGTTCAGAGGAGAGGAGCTCCAGGGAGCTTTTGTTGTGTTCTTGGTGTTTGTTCTTGCTTGGGCAGCTCTGAAGGCTCTGTTTGGCTTCCTCCCTCTGGTCACCAGCCCAGGTGTCCTGGGGGAACTGAGCTTAGAGGAACCAAGTGCTGGTATGCAAATAGAGAACTGAACAGCTAAAAGGCAAGAAAATGGGAATTTTTGGTAATTGAGAGCTGGTAATTGGTAATTTGGAACCTGGGCACTGCAGGTTCACTCTCCAGGCACACCTTCACCCTTCCCACCATGGTCTTACCAAGGAGTTGGTTTTAATTTTTTTAATTCCAGCCAAGGAGTTGGTTTTAATTCTGGACAAAGGCTGAGTCTTTTTGTGGTTTAGTGGTGAATGTGACAGTGTTCATGCTTGGACTTGATCTTTTCCAGCCTTAACAATTCCATGTGGTTCTCTGTGGATGTTTCAACATGATTATTCTGCTTTTAAGGATTTTGCTGTCAATGGGGGGAGAGTTTCAGCCCATCTATCTCTCCCATTTCTGGTGGTTTTTTGTCTTCCTCCTTCCTTAAGCAGATTCCACAAGAGATTGTCCTGCAGATTATTAGGCAGCGTCTAATAAAATAATTGGGAAAACGACCTACTTCCATCAGTTCATTTATTCCTGATGGTTCAAACACCAAATCTGCTCCCTGCCCTAAAAACAGGCCTGGGAAGGCTGTTTGGATCTCTGAATTTTTTCCTTTTTCTGCTGAAGCAGAGATTTGCTTGGGAGAATTCCTGACTACTCAAACCTAGGAATTCTCCTCTCTGAATATATGAAAGAGAAAGTAGGTTCTGCTCATGCCAGCCTAAACCAAACTCCTGATAATTGGTAATTGGATTGAAAAAAAATCAACTTTTGGTCAGTTAAAGCCACCTTTCAGTCCTTGCTAAGAGGTTAAAAGTTTCTCGTGGAGGAAGATTTAGCTCTGGCTCTGTATTTATAGTGGTCCTCACCAAGTCAAGCACTTAATTTCATGGTGATAAATGGAGTAAATAGAGGAAGTAAAGGTCAGAAAGTGGGTGCTGGCTGATCCCCTGAGCTGCCTCACAGGAAACTCTGAATTACTGGTACTGATTTGTGCAAATTGAGCAGGTTCTAGTGCAGACCCGTGTGTTCATCTCGTGATGTGTTCCACCCTGACGCTTTTCTCTCCTGGTGTATGAGCATTGTAAATTTAAACTGGTTTATTTGACATTTTAATGTGTTAATTTTGACACTTTAACCTCACATTGTCAACCAGAGCTGTTGTCCTGCAGTAGCTCTTGTTTTGTTGTTGCTGTTTGTTTAACTGGCTGTTGAGTCTGACTTTTGTGTTGTATTAACTTTTCGGAGTTTAGTCCAAAAGAGATTCTTCCTCCAAAACCTGTGAAGAAGGACAGAGAGCAGAGACCACGACACTTACTCACGGACCTCCCGCTCCCCCCAGAGCTCCCTGGGGGGGACCCATCTCCTCCTGACTCCCCAGAACCAAAGGCAGCCACACCACCTCAGCAACCCTTCAAAAAGAGACCAAAGTAAGGCTGACTTCTTATTTTCATTTATTTATCTTTGAGTCTTTTAAATCCTTGGGACTAGTTTGAGAGGTTTTTATTGAGGGAAGTGAGATAGGGGAGAAAACAAGTTCCTATTTCTGTGTTATTCAGTGTAATGGCTGTTTCCTGTGGTTGTTTCACATTTGGACCCTCAGCTAAAGGCAGCTTGCCCCATTGATTTGAGAATTAATGGTAGAAGGTTCTGTTGTGTGTCACATCCAATCTTCAGCCACATCTACCCCAAAAGCTCTTTTCTCTTTGATTTAGCCAGAAGAAACCTCTGGCTGAGCATCTCTGTATAATAATTTCTTGTTGCTTTCAAAAGTTGGTTCTTCCAAATGGGGATTTGGATTCCTCACTGGCCCAGGGTGCTCAGAGCAGCTGTGGCTGCTCCTGGATCCCTGGAAGTGTCGAAGGCCAGGCTGGACAGTGCTTGGGACAGTGAAATTGGTGTCCCTGCCCATGACTGGATCATATTTAACATCCAAACCATTCTGGGATTCCACATTCAAGGCATAGAGAACTTTCCACTATAACAAATCTAAGCAGATATTGAGGGAGCAAAATCCCCTGATATTTTGTACAATGTTTTAAATAAAAACCAAACATCCTGCATAATATCCCAGACATTGATTTTTGCCCTGCTGTAGTGTGATGATGCCATCCAGGATAATATTTTTGTATTGGGTGCAGTTGGGATTTTACACCAAAAATCCATTAAAATGACCATTCCAATTCTGGGAGCGCGCCACCGACATGCCTGAGCCTTGCTGTTGGATTTTGGGGATTAACCCAGTTGAGCAGGTGGTTTTTTTTGTGGGATGGCACTGAGCTGGAGCCCTGGGGTGTGTGACAGAGCTGTTCCCTCGTGCAGAATCTGTTGTCCTCGCTACGGGGAGAGGAGGCAGACGGAGAGCGACTGGGGCAAGCGCTGCGTGGACAAGTTCGACATCATCGGCATCATCGGAGAGGGGACCTACGGGCAGGTCTACAAAGCCAAGGACAAGGACACGGGTGAGCGTGCCTCCACTCAGTTCCACTCTGTGGCTGTGCTCAGCTCCCTGCCAGTGCTGCTGCACGGTGACAAATTCCTGCAGGCTCAGAAGTGGCTGCAGCGCTTCCGTCGGGGGTTTTCTGACAGGGGCGGGAGAGCAGCAGCTCTGGAATCTTTAGTGTAGTGCCCGGGTTCCTGCTCTGCTGATGACATGCTGTGCCCCGGGGTGTGGTTTGATGCCTGGTCAGAAGGTTGTGGTGGCCACGGGTGTCAGCTGAACCCCTGCTTTTTAAATGGTCAGATTTTATTGTGGCACAGCTTGGGAAATTCCAGGGTAAACTTCTGTTCCCCCTTTGTGGTGGAGCAGTGTTGGATTAAACCCTTTTCTGACCCACAGATGGGCCAACTGAGAGGTGTTTTAAAAACTTTTATTGTATTTTCAGTCTCATGAGAAGGGTGAGACAGTACAGATGTTACAATTCACACCATCACAATCAGAATCCAACTGTTTCTTAATTACAACATACTATAAGTGTTTCTTGGTTTATCAGCTTTTACCACACCGTACTGCAAATATCTTAAAGCCAATCATCTAAAATGACTCTTCACAGTGCATCTCTCATGGTTCTATTTCTCCAGAGTATCTGGTGTTATTTATAAGGCCTCCACAAATCCATTTCTCACAGAGCAGGTTAGGAAAAGCTCAGGTGTCAGGTGAGAGCTCCTCGCAGAGCGATTGAACTCCAGTCAGCAGGGAGCTCCTTTGGTGGGCATTTTCCCTGCTTGGAGCTGCTCCCAACTTCCCTGGGGATGCAGCTGAGCGGGCTGTGACCCTGCTGTGCCCTCAGGTGAGCTGGTGGCTCTGAAGAAGGTGCGCCTGGACAATGAGAAGGAAGGATTCCCCATCACGGCCATCCGCGAGATCAAAATCCTGCGGCAGCTCATCCACCGCAGCGTGGTCAACATGAAGGAGATCGTCACGGACAAACAAGATGCACTGGATTTCAAGAAGGACAAAGGTACGCTTGGCTGCAGGGGTGGTTTCTGTTCACCACAGATGTGCTGCAGCTCCTTGGCGCAGAGTTAAACTGAGCTCTGGGGTGGGTTTGTTTCTTTGTGTTCCTCCTGCGGTTGCAGCCAGGTCGGGTCTCGCTCTGGCCTCGCCTCAAAGGACGGGTTCCAGTTGGAGTGAGGTGATCAAAGGATGGTTACATTCCTGCAGAGTCACAGGAGAGCAGTCTTAAAAAAAAAAGCCTTTACAGGGTCGCTTTTAATACTGATTAGTGGCAACAAACTTACTAGTAGTGTGAAAAGTCCTTTGTCCTCAGTCACCGTGGAAAAAGAGAGTTTTAACATCCCACTGGCTCTTGGTTGGGACCTTCCCTTCCAGGAGAGAGAAGGGAACGGCCCAAACAGAAGTTCAAACCATGCATGGTAATCCTTCAACAAACTCTTGTAAGAAAATAACCAAAGCATGAAGGTAAATGTGGCCAGAGCTTCAGAGGAATTTATTTTGAGTGTTATTTAATTTCAGATCTCAGCTTGGTGGGGCTGCTTTGTTATTTTGGGGCTTTTTTACCCCTTGAGGGAAAAAGACACCCAGTAAGTCCAAAACAGCAGAGGACTGTTAAAAAAAAAAACAATTTCAGCAGAGTTGTGTGCCACAAAGACTCTTTCAACAATTTAATCTCCTTTCATTCCTCCTTTTTTTGTGTGTCTCCTTTTATTTTCAACCATTTCTCTGTTTATTATCCCAGGTGCCTTTTACCTTGTGTTTGAGTACATGGACCATGACCTAATGGGGCTGCTAGAATCTGGCTTGGTACATTTCTCAGAGGACCATATCAAGTCTTTCATGAAACAGTTAATGGAGGGCCTGGATTACTGTCACAAAAAGAATTTCCTTCATCGAGACATCAAGTGCTCCAACATCTTACTGAACAACAGGTAACCAGCTGTACAACAATCTTGTCCATAATTACGACCAAATGTCTCAATATCCACCTAAAAAAATTCTCATTGGCCTGCTGGGAAGGGTTTGTGATGCAGATGACACTGAATTATTAGTGGATTTTTTTTTTTTTGTTTGTTTGTTTTTAACTTTGAAGCTTAAGTGGTGAACTAAGCCTGGCATATCCAGCAGTAATTCCTGCAAATGTGGCTTTGTGAGGCTTTGCTGCTGCTTGGAGGGCTTTCCTCACCTTTCAAGTGGGGTTTAAGTTGGAGTTGGGTCCCTGACAGCTCAGTACAATCCATAATTCTGTGTTTTAACTGTGATTTAAACCAGGGGCTGGTTTTTTTTTTCTCTTTCAGTGGGCAGATCAAACTTGCAGATTTTGGGCTCGCCCGACTCTACAGCTCGGAGGAGAGGTGAGAAAGGGGAAAGGGTTTATCTGGGTGGGGTGAGCTTCTTTCTCCTTAGTTCTCCACACAATCCCTCACTTGGAAGTCCTGACAAATCATTTCCAGTGGTATCATCCAGCTCCAGCTGTTGGACAGATACACTCCTGGCTGGTGTTAAAAACTTTTCATTACAAGAGCAGCTCAGAAGGGCTCAAAACTTCTTCTCTGCTTGCTTTGACCTACCCTGGAGTGGGTTTTGCTCCAAGCTCAGTCACCATTCAGTGATGGCAGCCTGCTGAGGGTCAGGGATTTTCACTCTTGGGTGCCTACAACAAGTCCTGATTCCTGTAAAATCCATGCTAACTCAGAAGTGCAGACACTTGAAACCCCCCTGCTGCCACCAACAGGTGTAAGCGCAGCTGGGAAGTAAAATCAAGCAGTTTTCAGGATTCCGTGGCTCTTGGGATGGGTTTTTATTTGTGTTTTTTTGCTTTGCAGCCGTCCCTACACCAACAAAGTCATCACGTTGTGGTACCGACCCCCAGAACTGCTGCTCGGGGAGGAGCGGTACACCCCTGCCATTGATGTGTGGAGCTGTGGGTGAGTCCTGCTGCCTTCCCTGCCTCTGCTGCCAGCTCCTGAGCACTCCCAGGCCAGCTGCTCCTTGATCCAGCCAGTTCCCACAGCTGGATCTGTCCCAGCCATGCAGGGTGTTAGGATGAGGCAGGAATGTTTCACAGTGCTGTGCTGTGAGGGACAGGGGTGTGTCCCCTCATTAAAACCCCTTAATAAAAACTCTTAGAATGAGGTTTTCCTTGGGTTTGACGTGAGAAAGGGTAAAGAACTGAATTTTCACTGTTTAAAATGCAAACCAACCTGATATTGATGTACCCTTGAGATCAAGAGGGGTGACACATTTGCCCTGTGCTGCTCACTCTTTCAGTGTGTTCTTTTTAGAGAATTTATCTCTAAACTCTTGAAATTGCAGTTTGCCGCTATGGTTTTTTTTCAGCTAAAACATTTTAAGTAGATATTTCAGGAAGTTTCAGTAGTATAGAAGGCCTGGGGAACAAGAGTCTGGGCAGTTCAGCCACAAAGGTTGGAACATTTTTCCAAGTGATTCAGAAGCAAAGACTGCAGGATTCACCAGCAGAACCAAGGGTGGATTCCCCAAGTGTGCACTGCCCACTGGCATGTTCCAGCTAAACTTCATCAGGGTTTTAGAACACAAAGAGAGGTTGGGAAAACCAGTAATTAATCATAATTACTGACTGGGAGGCTCAGTTCCTGTTGCACGTGCAGGGGTTATTCCCATTCCAGCCAGGTGCCTGCATCCCCCAGCTGCTTCTGGCACTGATTCCTGCTGGCTGAAGGAGACATGTTGAGGGCTGCAGGAGTCAGAGGTGCTCCCTCTGTCCTCTCTTTCCCTCCCAGCTGTACAAGAGCTCTGTGTGCACAAATCCAGCTCCTCTGCTGGCCCTGACAGCCACAGACAGCTGAAAGTGGAAAACCCAAACAAAAGCTGAACCTGGAGGAAATGACAGCTCTGGGGCTCCTTTCTCTTGTCACGTTGACACATCCTCCTTTCCCTGCAAAGAGTTAACGTGTCAGGGGCTTCCTGCACGGAGCAGCCACTTGCAGGAGGTGATTCCCAGGAGCCCAGGGCTGGGGACTCTGTACACACAGGTCACTTTGTCACTACAAGCCCTGATGCAAATCACCCTCCTCGGGCGAAGCACAAACGCTGCCGTGTTCAGACGCTCGTCCCCGGGGTTTGCTGTCGTGACCTCTTGCTTTTCCTCCTTCCAGCTGTATCCTCGGGGAACTGTTTACAAAGAAGCCTATTTTTCAAGCCAATCTGGAACTGGCTCAGCTTGAATTAATCAGGTAAAGCTTTGCACACTCATGTCTGCGAGGGGAGGTGCTGCAGGAGCTGCTGGTGCACACAGGCAGTGAGTTAGAGGAGCTCTTGTTCTCTAACCTGCCTGGAAAACAGGGCCAGGAATGCCTGGGAATGCAAATGGGAATAGTCAGGTGTCCACACCTACACCAGGTGTGTGGTTGTTGATTTATGTAGCCTCAGTAACCCTTGCTGTTTGCTGAGTCCAAAAATCACCATCCTGAATTACTGCTCACAATGAAAGCTTTAATCCTGGAAGGGTTTGGGGTGGAAGGGACCTTAAATCCCATCCAGTGCCACCCCTGCCATGGCAGGGACACCTTCCCCCATCCCAGGGAGCTCCAAACCCTGTCCAACCTGGCCTTGGACACCTCCAGGGGTATCAAGTCCATGCCTTCTCTGGACAACCTCTGCCAGAGCCTCACTGCCCTTATTGTAAAAATACAAAAATTTAGTGAGTTTGGAATGTTTAAAGTAAGAAACATTAAGCTTTTAAAATTTGTAGTAAGAAAAATAAAATGTCACTGTTTTGAATGGTTTATAAACTCCAGCTCAACATTTTCCTCTTCCTGACACCTCCTTTTTCAACACCTCATCTGAGCTGTGCCCAGCCCTGGGTTCTTCCTGCAGCAGGTTGCTTAGAAAGGGGTTCCCTGGGCTTGGTGGCTCTGCTCCTCCTGGCTGAACCTCGAGTGCTGTGTCCAGTTCTGATCCCCCAGTTTAGGAGGGGCTGGAGCGTATCCAGAGGAGGCCATGAGGCTGGTGAGGGGTCTGGAGCACAAGCCCTGTGAGGAGGCACTGAGGGAGCTGGGGGTGCTCAGAGAAAAGGAGACTCAGGGCTGCCCTCATCGCTCTCACAGCTCCTGGAAGGTGCCTGTGCTCAGCTGGGGCTGGGCTCTGTCTCCAGGCACTGACAGAACCACAGGACACAGCCTCGAGCTGCACCAAGGGAAATTTAGGTTGGAGAGCAGGAAAAGGTTTTTTACCGAAAGGTGATGAAGTTCTGGAATGTTCTGCTCAGGGAGGTGATGGAGTCACCATCCCTGGGGGTGTTGAACAAAGCCTGGATGTGGCTCTGGTGCCAGGGTTTGAGGGGTTGGGGCTGGGCTGGACTCGATGATCTTGGAGGTCTCTTCCAGCCTGGCCATTCTGTTCTGTTCTCGGTGCTCACACCATCCCCACAAGGTCATTTCCTCTGCAGTGGTCACCAGGGACACCAGGACACGAGGACACAGCCTCCAGCTGTGCCAGGGCGAGTTTAGGCTGGGCATGAGGAAAAATCCTTCACAGAAAGAGGGACTGGGCACTGGAATGTGCTGCCAGGGAGGTGGGCACCAGCCTTGGAGGTGTTTGAACAAGGCTGGATTGGCCAGGGTTTATTGAGGTGTTGGGGCTGGGTTGGACTCAGTGATGTTGAAGGTCTCTTCCAACCGTGTGATTCTGTGAATTCTGGAATTCTGTGAGTCCCACGTGGCTGACTGTGCTTCCCTGCTCCCCAGCCGGCTCTGTGGGAGCCCCTGCCCAGCTGTGTGGCCAGATGTCATCAAGCTGCCCTACTTCAACACTATGAAGCCCAAGAAGCAATACCGGCGGCGCCTGCGCGAGGAGTTCTCCTTGTGAGTCGGGCTGGGCTCCTCATCCACCTCCAGAGAGGTTCCCTGGGGCTGGGGGCTGCTCTCCTGGAAGTGTGGCATCTTCTAGGGCAGGGTCTGGCCGTGGGATAATCTTGTGGGAGTTGTGGTAGAGGTGCTGCTCATAAATGGCAAAATATGGAGTGGAAATATCCTGGGATCTCCTCAGCTGGAGGAGACCCACAGGGATCATCCAGTGCAGCTCCTGGCCCTGCTCAGACATCCCAAAAAGTCCCTGAGAGCGTTGTCCAAACCCTCCTGGAGCTCTGGCAGCCTCAGGACCATGCCCATTCCCTGGGGAGCTGTTCCAGTGCTTGAGCACCCTCTGGGGGGAAAAACCTTTCCCAAAACCCAGCCTGAACCTCCCAGGCCCAGCTCCAGGCACTCCCCACAGCTGGTGCCTGCCCTGCTGGTGCCTTTGAGCTGCTGCTTCACGAGCAGTGACCTCTGGCTGTGTGGATTCCCCTTAGGCCTGAGGTGTCCTCCTGCCACTGAGCTTTTCCACGCGTTTTCCATGACCTCATCCACGTTTCCCACTCTCCCCACAGCATTCCCTCCTCTGCCCTGGACCTGCTGGACCACATGCTGACGCTGGACCCTGGCAAGCGCTGCACAGCAGAGCAGGCCCTGCACAGTGACTTCCTGAAGGACGTTGACCTCAGCAAAATGGCACCTCCAGAGTAAGTCCCAGCTGCCATCCCCCTCTGTGAGCTTTGGGATGGAGACATGGTGTTCTTTTCAGTCAAAATTAGGATTTCTGGGCTCTTCTTTGGACTCTGCCCTTGTATTTGGTCGTGTGGTTGTGCAAATGGCTTTTCCTGTGCTGTTGGTTTTCGGCCTGATGGCAGGCTGGGTTTGTAAAGCCCAGTTTAATGTTTGTGAGGTGCTCTAAAGCTCTGCTGGAAGATGTGCAGGAGTAGATGTAGCCCTGTCTGTGCCATGGAGAACTGCTCAGGCCTAATTAAGGCTGTGTGTTAATTGACAGAGTGGAGCAGTGTCACTCAGTTTTCTCCCACTCCAATCGAGCAGGTGATAAAACTGTGACTGGTTTGTGTGAAAATGCAGCCACAGCTCTGGAGATCCCCGTTTCCCTCACTGTTTCTCAAGGAAGGGCCTTTCCTAACACTCCCAGACTCCCAGAGCTTGGTGCACCCCCTGGTTTTGTGTGGCCTGCAGTGAGATCCCGCAGGTTCAGGGATCAGATCCCAGTGCAGAGTAAATGATTTTTACACTGCCTTTGCTGCCTTTAGAACCTGCCCCTTCCTGTGGTGGCCTGGCTGCAGTCAGGGATCATGGAATCCCAGGATGGTTTGTTTGGAAGGGACCTTAAAACTCATCCAGTGCCACCCCTACCGTGGGCAGGGACATCTTTCACTGTCCCAGGCCTTGGACACTTCCCAGCTTCTCTGAAAAATCCATTCCAGCCCTTCAGCACCCTCACAGGGAGGAATTTCTTCCCAAAATCCCTTCCTGAGTCCATTTCTCCATCTGTAAAAGTGGAACAACATTACATGGGTCTACAGAGCTGCATCCTGCATGGTTTAGGTGGAAAGGGACCTTAAATCCCACTCAGTGCCACCCCTGCCATGGGCAGGGACACCTCCCACCATCCCAGGCTGGCTCCAAACCCCATCCAAGCTGCCCTTGGCCACTTCCAGCCATCCAGGGGGGCAACCACAGCTTCTCTGGGCAACACTGAGGGCTTCCTGTGGGCTTGGATGATTCCTTTGGTTTCCCTGCCATGTTTTTCCCTCTCTTGCAGCCTCCCCCACTGGCAGGATTGCCACGAGCTGTGGAGCAAGAAGCGCCGGCGGCAGCGGCAGAGCGGGGTGGCCGTGGAGGAGCCTCCGGTATCAAAAGTTTCTCGGAAAGAAACTACCTCTGTTACAAGCACAGACACTGTGAAAAACAACAGCAGCAGTCCTGTGCCCCCCCAGCCTGCCCCGCTCAAAGCAGAGCCTGGTGCTGCAGATGCAGTAGGTCAGTGCCCACCTGGGTGTGGAAAAGGCTTCCAGGGCGTTCCCTCCCTGGCTGCGGGGAGGTTTGGGTCTGATTTTTTTAGTCAGTCTGGTTCTTTCACCTCTAATTCTGCAGAAAGGGCATTCCAGGCTCTTCTTGTCCTCGTTTCTTTTATTTTTTTTTCCTCCTCTCTCTGCTGTGAAGACGCAGAAGGTTCTGTCTGGTCTTCAGAAGTCACTGATGAGCTGACTGTGAATTTGTTCTGAGCTGTGTTATTAGTTCTGAAAGAGGCTGAGTGATGAAAGGAGTCGTTGAGTCACTTCAGCCAGTGGAGAAACAAATCATAAAATCATAGGCTGGAAGGTGGAGCAACGTCCAGGGTGTGCAAATGAGCTGAAATTTGATCTTGTTGATAAATTGGATGAAGATTAGGGGTGGGAAGTGTCAGGTTGGTGGGCAGAAATGAACATTATTGCACTTTGCTGCAGAAAAGGTCATCCAGACTGGCAGGACCTGGACCTGTGCACTGTTCCAAGCAGTGACCAACCCCCCTGTGCCCAGAAAATAGTTGGAGGGGAGGAATGTGGATTTCCACAGAGCTGCCCTGATTGTTCTGTAGAAGCCTTACAAAAACCCAGATATGGGCTAAGGCTTCCTTTGTGTCCAATGCTGTGCTGACAAGTAACGAGGAAGACAGTTCTTGCTCCAGGGAATGCACAATCCATGTGTTCAGTGAAACATGGCAGATGGACAAAAGGTGGTGCTTGGATTAACAAACAGCTGGGAAAAGAATGTCCCGTTCTCCATTGCCTACCAGCAAGAGAAGCTCCATTTTAAGCTGCTTGAAACCAAAGCCTTGCACCCTTATTCCCAAAAAGTTCCAGCGTCACCGTCAGTGTGAAGGGACACCCTTGTCACTTGTGATTGGGCTGCCAAGGGAGGTGATGCCACTCCCAGGATGTATTTTAGGATAACCTGGATCCTTGCAGGTCAGGACAGAGTCCTGTGATCCCAGGCCAGCTCCCAGCAAGGAATTGCCTTCTGCTTGACCTAATTCCTTGTGCTGTGTCAGGGAACACGCCCTTCCTGCATCCCAAAGAGCAGCTCAGCTCCGTCCTGGGGCACCTTCCCCATGCAGGAGGGAGTGATTTGGGTCTGTGGGGTCCTCAGGAGGGGCCAAGCTGTTATTGGGGGCTCGGGGCTTCTACTGCCATCCTCATCCATTGCCCCCTCACCCCCCCAGCATAGCCTGCTATCCCTGGGCTGCCCAAAGCCGGGAATGGGGCAGTGAGGCTTGGCCGAGCTGATTGTGAGCAGCAGCCGGGCGTGCTGTGCTGCTGGGGAGGGCTGGGGGCAGAGCAGCAGCGGCTCCGTGGGTGCAGTGTGTGTGCAGTACCACGGGGTGCTGCTGCCGTGCCGCCGGAGCCCGGCACCGCATCCCGAAACCCTCCCGGAGCATCCCTGCCTTCCCCCAGCCTGGGGGCACAAACAAGGGCTGGGCGAGTGCTGCGGGATGTGGGGAGGGGGTCCGCAGTGCTGTGGGATGTGGGGAGGGGTCCGCAGTGCTGCGGGATGTGGGTTTTGGCTGTGGGATATGGAGGAGGAATGTTCCTGGCTGTGGGATGTAGAAAAGGGGCATTCAGTGCTGCGGGATGTGGAGACAGGATGTTCCTTGCCGTGTGACGTGGAGAAGGGATGTTCCTGGCTGTGGGACGTGGAAAAGGGGTGTTCAGTGCTTTGGGACATGGGAAAAGGATATTCCTGGCTGTGGGACATGCAGAAGGGGTGTTCATTGCTGGGGGATGTGGATCATGGCTGTGGGATGTGGGGAGCAGGTGCTCCTGGCTATGGGATATGGGGAAGGGATGCTGACAGATGTGGATCTAGGACGTGGAGAAGGGGAGTTCCTGGCTAGGGCATGTGAAGAAGGGGTGTTTGTTGCTGTGGGATGTAGATCATGGCTCTGGGATGTGGGGAAGTGATGTTCCTTGCTGTGGGACATGGGAAACAGCTGTTCCTGGCTGTGGAATTAGGATCATGGCTCTGGGATGTGGTTAAGGGTTGTTCCTGGCTGTGGGGTGTGGAGAAGGGCTGTTCCTGGCTCTGGGGGATGTGGAAGGGCTGTTCCTTGCTGTGGGGTGTGGATCATGGCTCTGGGACGTGAGTGAGGGCTGTTCCTGGCTGTGGGACCTGGATAAGGGCTGTTCCGGGCTGTGGGATATGGATCATGGCTCTGGGATGTGGGTAGGATTTGTTCATTGCTGTAGGGTGTGGGACGTGGCTCTGGGACGTGGGTAAGGGCTGTTCCTGGCTGTGGGACGTGGGTACGGGCTGTTCCTGGCTGTGGGACATGGGTGAGGGCTGTTCATTACCACCTGCAATACCAAAATCCCAACCCTCACCTCCCCGCTGGCGCTCCCCGTGTGTCCCGCAGGCCTGGGCGACATCACCCAGCAGCTGAACCAGAGCGAGCTGGCCGTGCTCCTGAACCTGCTGCAGAGCCAGACCGACCTGAGCGTGCCCCAGATGGCCCAGCTGCTCAACGTGCACTCCAACCCCGAGATGCAGCAGCAGCTGGAGGCTCTCAACCAGTCCATCACGGCCCTGACCGAGGCCACGGCGCAGCACCACGAGCCCCCGGCGGCGGCGGAAGCCGCGGAGGAGCCGCCCGCGGAGGTGCAGGAGGAGCAGCAGACTCCGGAGGCAGCCAGCGCTCAGGGAGACATGCAGAACGTGCTGGCCGTTCTGCTGAGTCAGCTGATGAAGAGCCAGGAGCCTGGGATAACCCTGGAGGAGAGCAACGGGGAGAAGAGCAGCGAGCAGCGGGCGGCCAGGAAAAGCCCGACGAGGCATCCCGAGGAGAGCACAGGTAAATGATGGACAGCACGCCTGGGTGGGAGCAGTGGGAGCATCCCAGAGAGTGCTGCTGGTTGAGCTGCAGCTGGGAACGAGAGCTTGGAGTGTTGGCAGAGAGGCAGCGGGGCAGTGGATGGGAGGAGGGAAGGGGGTGGGACGTGGCTGGACATCAGGAGGAAAGACCCTGACCCCCCTCCCTGCGGTAAGTGCTGGACTGCTCAGGAGGTTGAACAGCTGTAAACAGGCAAATATTACCCCAAAATGAGTGCTCCAGTGTGAGTGAAGGTGAATTGGAGGTTTTGGGGTTTGCCCAAAAATGCAAGGGAAGTTTGGAGGGTCAGTTCTTCCTCAAAGCCCCCAGCAATCAGTTTGCACATCCAGGGAGGTTTTTTGCACAGGATGCTGCTGCACCTCTGCATTTTTTCCCAGCTCTTTTTCACCATCCCCTCCCTGCCCTCTTAAAAATAAATAAATAAATAACTAAACCTGCAGAGATTTTAAAGAGCTGAAATAGTGGTGAGTGCTGAAGGGAGGGATAGTGGCAGCTGTGTGGGTAAAACCTGAGCATCCACCAGTGCCTGGTTCTACCTGGAGCTGATTTTTGAGCCCTGAAACTCAGCAGCTCCTGAAGCTGAACCAAACTGCTGCTTCTTAGAGTGAGACTTTAAAACCCCCTGCTTGTGTCAGTGAGCTCTCGGATTTCCTTTCCAAAGGTGAGTGTAAATGTCTCCATGTCTTTTTTTTTTTTTTTTTTTTTTTTTTTTTTTTGTTTCTGTTGATTTTTTGAATTTATTAGCAACAGCCTGTGACGACCTCACCAAATTGTAGAAGCGCCTCCTGAGTATGTCTCAGACTCTCCGGGGAGCCTGTTTTGGCCCGATCCCACCTCCTGCAATGTAGCTGAACGTGCTGTGTTCTCGTGCCTTCAACACCCGCCCACCACGAGCCAGTTGTGATCGTGCTTTTTTTTTTTTTCTTTTTTTTTTTCTCCTCCTTTTTTTTTTTGTTGTTGTTGCCCTAGTCCTGGAAGATAACTAGGTTACTGTAGAGCAGATGGAATTCGATGCCGTTGTTCTCTGTTGATAATTCTTTGGAATGATTTGCTGTCCCCCAGATCAGCTTGGCTTTACAAATTTTACCTGAAGATTTGTTTTTGGGGTTGTTTTGTTTTTTTTTTTCCTCCCGTTGTTGGTTTATTTTTCTGGATTTCGATACAATCTAGTTTTCAAAGTGGACTGACGGATACGGGTGGAGGGGTGGTCCTGGAAGACTACTGGTTTTCACAATAAAGTTTGACCTTTTTAATAACCAGTTTTGCCAATGATTTGAGGATCTGATTCCAACAAGGTGTCCGTGGGCTCTGCCATCGCCAGTAATTCCTTCCCCCGTGGGCGAGGGAGAGGAGGCAGCTCAGGTGTGTTGCTCCAGAAGGAGGCAGGGCTGGTTTTGGGAGTGGAGCAGGTCGTGTCCCCTCCCTGCCGTGGTGTCACCCGCCGTGGTGTCACCCGCAGCTGCGGCAGTGCCTCGGGGGAGGGTCGGTGCTCTGCTCCCTCTCCCACCTCCCAGCCCGGCCCCTTTGTGCTTCCTCGGCCTCACAGGCTGGGACAGAGCAGGGGGGGCTGGGGCTGACCCAGAAACGAATCCTGATTCGGGAGGAAATCAGGGGTGAAGGGGCAGGGGGGAGCAAGCAGAAGGATTTCTCGTGCTCAGGCCAGTCTGTGCTCTCCTGCAGATATTCTGGGGGCGAGCTCGTTTTGGACTCTGTTGGCAAGGTCGGGCAGCAGGGCTGGGGTGGGAGGGATGGGGCAGCACCGGGTGCCCCGCTGCCCTCGGGGTGCCGAGGGGGCACCCAGGAGCTGGCACCCGTGTGCTGGGCTGGGGTTCGTGTCCGAGGCAGCGCCTCCCGGCCTCGCTGAGCCGCAGCCGGGCGGTGCCGCGTCCCTGGGGCAGGCTCCACATCTGCCTCCTGCTCGGGATTAGCCTTTGATCCGGCAGCGGGAATTCCCTGCGCGGGTGCCCAGGTGTTAGGACAGCTGTTGCCGGCGAGTTGGGTGCGCGGGGCCGGGGCGAAAGCCTTAATGAACATTGTTAATGAGCGTTGATCTCCCAGCCAGCGTTCAAACTCTTCCCTCCGCCTCTTGCCAGAGCATCCCAGAGCAGGCGGCCTCGGCGGGGATTGGTTTGATTTGCTTAGAAATGTCTTTGTGTCTGTTTGAAACGGTGTTTAAAAGAAGTCACCCTTCCACAGCGTGTCCTCCTGGCATTGTCCCACCAGAGAAGAGACCCCCCGAACCCCCCGGACCGCCGCCGCCTCCTCCCGTGCCCGAAGGGGATCTCTCCGGAGCAGCCCAGGAGTTGAACCCGGCCGTGACGGCTGCGCTGCTCCAGCTCCTTTCCCAGCCGGACCCGGAGCCACCGGCCCCGCCAGCCCCGGACTACGGCCGCTCGCAGCCCGCCAGGACTTACAGCACCGACAGCTCCGAGGGGGGATTCCCCGCCGAGGAGCTCAACCCGGCCCAGACGCTGCTAGAACCTTCTGCCCAACCCCTGGGGAAAAGCAGGACCTTCTTGGGCTCCGTGAGCCACCTCGGGGAGAGCAGCAGCTACCAGGGCACGGGCTCGGTGCAGTTCCCGGGGGACCAGGACCTGCGCTTCGCCAGGGTCCCCGTGGGCATCCACTCGCTCGGGCAATCCTTCAGCAAATCCGAGGGGAGCAACAACAACGCGCTGGTACATCCAGAGGCCAAAATGCAGAGCTACGGCGAGCTGGGGCCGGGATCCGCCGGTTCCAGTGGGGCAGGAACAGGTCACGGCTGGGGTGCCCCAACCCAGGCGCCGTCTTCCTACGGGAAGACGTTCCGAGGGCCTGGCCGAGTGCCTCCGCGGGGGGGCCGGGGCCGGGGGGTTCCCTACTGAGATTCCTGGGATTCCCCCCTTGCCTCTCCTCCTTTAGCCACAGGACTTGATTTTTTTTTTTTTTTTTAATTTTAATTTTTTAATTTTTTTTTTTTTTTGGCCAGAGCAAGGTCTCGTCCGCATTTCAGCTGCTGCAGAGCTCCCTGGGCATCCCTCCCTCGCTCGGGAGCTGCCAGGGGCTCCCCGCTGGCCTCCCCTGCTTGGTTAGTGACAAAAATAATCCCAACCCCGCAGCAAACTGAGCCAGGAGAGGGGGGGGATTGATGGAAAAGTAGGAATGGAAGGAAGGAGGAATTGAAATAATGCTGTTTCCCCAAGCTGGGCACTGGAGTTTGCCAGTGGGTCAGGGAGGGCTGGGGAGAGGCTGCTCCCCAAAGCGGTTTTCTTTTTGTTGTTGTTGTTTTGTTTGTTTGTTTTCCCCATTTCCTTAAGGAAAAAAAAAAGAAAGAACAAATGAAAAGGGGAATTTATCGATGCAGAGGCACCTGGATGGGTTATCCCAGCAGTGGGGACCTGGGATGTGACACTGCTTGTGTTTGATTTATCTGATGTTGCTTTCTTCCCATAAAGCATCCAGTTTTCCCTCTGCTCCGGGGCCAGTCCTGTCCCCTGGGACAGCAGCCTTAGTACATTGATTTTTGGGAAGGGTCTCTGGGTGCTGGATCCCTCCTGCTGGAACATGGCAGGGGGAATTGTCTTTTTCTTTTTTTTTTTGTCTTTTGTTTTAATTTTTTTGTTTTGTTTTCAAGAGCCGAGGAGAACACCTCCCTGAAAAGCAGGGGATTTCTGCCATTTGTATCTTTCAGAATTTAAAAAAAAGGAAACAAAAATCCCAACATCTGGTGGGATTTGCCACCAGATGGGAGTGATTTGTCCCCGGAATCCTGGGCCAGTGCAGCCCATCCTGCCGAGGTCGGTCACATCTCAGCCCTTTGAGGTTTTCCAGGTGTTCCTGTGTCATTTCCACGGGCATATTTCTATTTTTGTTGTTGTCAAGGAAGTATTGACGATGGATTTTCTCCTCCCGCAGACCCTTGCGCTGTTCATTTCAATGAGACTTAAAAAGAGATGAATAAAACAAAGGTACCTATTTATCAGCTTTTTTTTATTTTCCTGGTAGGCCTTTCCTATGGAAAACATTTAATTTTAGAGCCAACAGTTCTGGAGTGTTAAAGGGGAGGGGAATTTTGGGGTGGGCCGAGAGACCTTCTTGCTACTAACAGGATTTAATTTCTTTTTTATACAGAGAGATAAATTTAAATAAATGCACCTGAATAGGTGATGCTTCTCCACCTGGGGAGATCCTGCCTTACCCAGCTTTGCCGTGGGAGGAAGGAAGGGAGAGAAATTAAATATATAGATATATTTTTTATTTTTCTTTGCTGGTGACATGCAGGGACCGGTGACTCCCAGCACTGAGGGGCGATGCTGTTTGCAGAATTCCCACTGGAAATTTGTAGGGTTTGAGTTTTGGGGGGTTTTTTTGTTGGTTTGATGATTTTATTTTTTTTTTTAACTTAGTTCATGCCTGATGTGCAGAGAGAAAAAAAAGAGAAGTTCTGTGAGACACAGAGTGCACTGAACCCACCGAGGGGCTTGGGGGGGTTTAATTTCCCTATTTCCCCTTTTCCTGGCACCAGCTCCAGGCTACCATGGAGCTGCTGCTGCTGTTTTTTTCTTCCCAATCCCATCCTCTTTGGAAGGAAAAGTCTCGTTCCTGTGCTGAATCCTCTTAGGGAGCTGATGCCTGTTTATTGTCTCTCCAAACTGGCACATTCCCAGGAAAGCTGCCGGCAACGAGCCGGTGCCATCCTGGCTTTGGGGCCCCAGTTTGGGGGTCAACATCCCAGTTTGGGGGTCAACATCCCAGTTTGGGGGTCATCATCCCAGTTTGGGGGTCATCATCCCAGTTTAGGGTGATCTTTCCCAGCTGGGTCCCCCCAGGTCCCCCCTGGCCCTGCAGCAGGGCTGGGCGCCAGCGAGGGCTCCTGTACCGTGTCCCAGCCCCAGCCAGGGATGGACATTCCAGGCATCTGTTCCCTGCTCCTGTGGCAGCTGCCAGCTGTCCCCAGGGACCCTCGGGGCTCCTGTGGAAGGTGATTCCATCATTCCTTTCTCTGAGCCCCTCCAGGGAGGGACCCCTTATTCCGCTCCCAGTGGCTTTTCCAAACTGGTCCCAGCATGAGCCTTTCCAGGGGACCCCAGAGGCTCTGGGGGGAACCAGCCTGGCCAGGTCCTGGGTGGCTGTGGGGCCACTCCTGCCTTCCATCACACCTCTTTTTCATTTATTCCCCCCCACCCTTTTATTTTGTTTTTAATTTTACCTTTTTTCCGACGCTCTGCACAAGGAAGACAAAAGCACTCACGGTGTGGGGTGGGATTTGTGCGTTGGGAAGGATTTAGGCTGGTGCAGTTACAGACAAGGGGGTGAGGGCAGCTCCCCCTTCCTTCCCCCCATCCTGGCTCTGGGTTCAGTCCCAAATTCTCCCACTGTAGCAGTTCCCAGCAGAGAAGCCTCTGGTCAGACTCTTGCTGTACCTCTCCCGAGTTTCCTTTGGAGACCGAGCGCGCCTTTTTTCGGTTGTACCTTTGTCTCTGTACAGATATTTTGTAATATATTAAAATTTGTTTCTTTTCAGTTTATAAAAATGGAGAAGTGGAGATTGGAAAATTAAATAATTTCCTGTTACTGTACCTTGGTTGCCTTTTGCTCCGTTGCTTCCCGTAGCCTTTGGAATCACACGGTAACTTGTGTTTTCCTTGGAAAGCCTTTTATTCCCTCCTGGTGAGAGGGGTGGGATTTGGCATTGCCAGCCTCTGCAAGCCCCCAAATTCCACTCTCTAATTAAGCTCTGAGCCATCATTAGCCCTGGCTCTGCCCCTGCTCAAAGGGCTGTTGCTGGGAGATGCCCGAGCTGGGGCAGGGGATGCTTTGGTTAAGGTGAGAATAGAACCCAGAGCTGATGGGAAGGTGGGAGAGGGAAGGATTGAGGTTGAGAATTGGCCCTAAACCCTCTCCCAGCTCCTGGCAGCCCTCTGGGTGCTGGAGGGGACCCCAGGGTGCTGGGAGGGAGCTGTGCCTGCATCCTCCCTTCCTCCATGCCTTTTCCTGTGCTGCTCCCAGCCCTGCCGTGGCTCCCGAAGGACTCGGGACGTTTTGTCCTAGCCCTCGTGAGCCAGGCAGGAATTTGGGATGGGAGCTGCTCCCGGAATCGCCTCCTTCCTGCTCGCTTGAGGCTCGGCCAGCTCCTCCCCGAGGTGCGGGGGAGCCGGAGGGGCTGTGACCCCCGGGCCGTGTCCGTGCCTCATCCCCGCCGAGCCCGGCCCCCGTCTCCCGTTCCAGCCCCGTCTTTCTCGCTCTCCTTTCGCCTGGTTCCGATCCCTGCGCTGACACCTCTTAAAATAATATCCCTGTGCAGATGGCGGAGGGGGTGGCGGCGGCGCCGGGCGCTTCCCGGGGCCTGGCAAAGCAGGAGCGAGCCCCCAGCGCCCACCCTGATTTATGGAGGGGGCAGCTGGGCCCCGTGCACTCGGCTGGATCCCTAATCCAGCCCTCCTGGCCCCTGCCCGCGGCTCCGGCAGAAGGGACGCGGGGCCAGGCCGAGCATCCTCCCATCCCACCCCATCCCACCTTCCCTTCCCGCTGCCGCCAGACAAAGCCCCACGTGGCCCCGGCTCCCGCGGCATCCCGGTCCAAAGGTGACCAGGCCATTTCATCCCGTTTAATTTCTTTTGGCATTGAACTTCCTCGGCAGCAGCTGCCGTGCCAAATGGCCGGGGGCTGCCCGGAGCCGGCGCTGTAAATCTCCGCCGTTCGGCTCTTCCCGGTTGGATTATTCTCGTTGGAGCCGCGGCTGCTCCATCCCGACATTCCTGGCTGCTCCGTCCCACCCTTCCCGGCTCCGTCGGCTCGAAATGTGGGGTCTGGCGCCGCTCGCCTTCCTCCTCATCCCCGCGATGCTCTCACGGCGCGGGCGTTGTGGTGGTGGCACCGTCCAGCTCCGCCGGCACCGCATTCCCGAGCATCCCGGAGCTCAGGCACGGCCCTTGGAGCGGGGATGGAGATGGAATGCTGAGGAAGAGGAGGAGGAAGAGGACGGGGCCTTCCCATGAAGCAGATCAGCCTCATCCCACGGGATCCTGTCGGAATCTCCGCCTGGATCAGGCCTCGCACTTCCCGGGCGGATGTCCCGGCGGACACGCGTGTGGCAGGGTGTGCGCACACCTGGGGTGGCACACGCGTGTTCACACGTGTCCGGGGGGGGGGGGGGGGTGACTGTCACCAGGTGTCGCTCTCGGCACGGCCACCACCTCCCACCGCGTCCCCGTCCTCCTCCTCCTCCTCCTCTCCGGCTATATTTGTCCTTCCAGCTGCTCCGGCTGTCGGCATTAAAGGTTTTTCATCCAATTTAGACGTTTCCTTCCAAAAACCCGTTCACACCTTTCCCTGGCATTTGGAAAGGGGAAAGAAGAAAAGGACTGAGAAGGATAAAACCACCCAAAAAAAAAACCCTCGGAGGCGTTGGAGGCCGCGGGTGGAGGATGGACGAGGTGTTGGGGTTGAATTTTGGGGGGCAGGATGGGGGCGTGAGCCCCCCAGTATCACCCATCCCGTGCCACCCTGCGTTTTCCATCCCTTGGCATCGAGATGCCGCATTTTGAGGGCACGGCTGGGTTTTGGGTGTTGGCACAGGCGTGGATGGGGTTTGGCGGGCATGGCTGGAGTGCGGATTCCTCGGGCGGCGGGGGAGGTGGCACGGTCCCTGTGCCATGGGGCCACCTGGCCCCGTCCCCTCGCACTGGCAGCTTGATTAAAACGGCGGCGCGGGCGGTGGCGCAGCTGGTGCCTCCTGCCAGCACCCGGAGCGGGAAGCGCCCGCCATTAGCGGCTCCAATTAGCGGCAACGCGGCCCGGGGGGGTCCCCAGCCCCGAGCGCCCCCCGGTGCCACCTCCCAGGGACACCGCAGCCGGGCTGGCATCACCCACCCCGCGCCCCAGTCCCCGCGCCGAGGCGGTGGCAGCGCCCACGCTCCTGTGCCGTTCTGCCAGCCAGGGCTGAGCACGCCTCGATTTTGGGGACATTCCCCTCCCGCTGTCACCACATGCCACCTGCCACGCCCGGCCTGCGGGAGTGGGACAGGCGGGATGACTCCACCCCGGCGCCCCAGCCACCGCAGCGGGCACCAGGACGGGGACAGGGCCCCGGCGTGCCCGCGGTGGCAGCGGGGACAGGAGCTGGCACCGCGCTCCGGGCGGGCACATCGCCCTCCCCGCTGCCACCGGCGCAGCTGAGCCAAGGCGCGGGGGGGCTGCAGCCTGCACGCTTTCACCTGCCATTTAATTGGATGTATTTTTAATTAATGGCGCCTCTGGGACCAACATGAGACAACATGATCTCTGAATAGGGGCAGGGGAGGAATTGGGGCCGCGGGAGGATTGGGCCGCCGGGTGCCCTTACGCGCCAAACGCTGCCATCAATCACCCCCTACTTTTCGGCTCTGGACTTTTGGCTGGGGCTCAAGGCGGGCGCCGGGGCCACCCCCGCTGTCGCCTGGCACTCGTGTGACGAGCGGCACGTCCTCAGCCGCGGCTGGCGAGGGCGTTTTTCGCTTTTGCCAGCAAATCCCGCCCCAAATCTCCTCTTGGGACGACCCCTGAGCCACGGGGGGCATCTGGGGGGCTCCCAACTCTTCTACCCCGCCCTGCCACGAGTGCTCTCGGTGCCACCATCGTTTTGTCCCTCCCTCCTGGCTCTGGGGAGGGGACACAGCTGGGTCTGGCGTGTCCCCCCAACCTTCTGGCACAGCTCGGGGGGGCCCCGGCCGGGCGGTGGTGCCGGGGCAGCTGCCCAGCCCCGGAGGGCCGGCGGGGCTCGCCCGTGGCAGGTGCCGCGGCGCAATGTAGGGCAGCATTAATATTTAGCGACACTGGGGGGTGGCACAGCTGCCTCCTGCGCTGGAATGCAGACGGCAGCCAGCGGGGACGCCGGCCACCACTGCCACCACACCCCCTCTGCCACCGCGGCCAACAGATCCCCTCGGCCACCAGGGCCACCACAGCCCCTGGGACGCTGCTGCTGCCACCACAGCTCCTTGGCCACCGCTGCTGCCACCGTGGTCCCCACGGCCTCGTGCACCCCCAGCCTGCCCGGAGAAACGGGGGGCACCTCACAGCCCCCACAGATCCTAGCTCATGGCACGTGGGAGGTGCAGAGGTGGTGGCCGAACTCCAGGCCCTCGAAGCCACATGAGGGGGGAGAGGAAGATGCTGGGGGTCCCAGCCTGGCTGTGACATGGCCCCTGGGCTGCGGCAACCAGCCACAATGCCACCGTGGTGTCAGGGTGATGGTGGCCTTGGTGGTGTCACCAGAGCCTGGCCCTGTGCCCTGTGACACAGGTGACAACGGTGACACTGGTGACAGCCGCCATGGGTGGAGGGGTCAGACCCATCTTTTCTGGCATCCCTGGATGCTCCGCCGGGAGCAGGCGGGGCCTGTGCCACCACCCCTTCTCCTGGTGGCTGGTGGTGGCATCTGAGCCTTGGGGGTGACCCTCGCTATGGCCAGACCCCCGCTCTGGCCAGACCCTCACTGTGCCCAGATCCTTCCCACGCCAGAGCCCTCAGCGTGCCTGGACCATCACCACAGCCAGACTCGAGCCCTGAGCAGACCCTCACCATGACCAGACCCCTGCCCTGCCCAGACCCACACCCTGCCCAGACCCTCACTCTGCCCGGATCCTCACCCTGCCCAGACCCTCACTCTCCCCAGACCCTCACCCTGCCCGGATCCTCACCCTGCCCGGATCCTCACTCTGCCCAGACCCTCACCCTGCCCAGACCCTCATCCTGGCCAGACCCTCGCCCTGCCCAGACCCTCACCCTGCCCAGACCCTCACCATGGCCAGACCCTCACCATGGCCAGACCCTCACCATGGCCAGACCCTCACCATGACCAGACCCTCACCCTGAGCGGACCCTCATCCTGGCCAGACCCTCGCCCTGCCCAGACCCTCACCCTGCCCAGACCCTCGCCATAGCTGGACCCTCACCATGTCCAAACCCTCCCCGTGCCCACATCCTCGCCAGCCAAACCCTCCCCATGGCCGGACCCCCGCCACAGCCAGGCCCTCACCGCGGCCATCCCCTGCCCGTGCCCGGCCCCGCCCCGGCCGGAGCCTGTCGGTGCCCGGGCAGTGCCCGGGCGGTGCGGGCGCGGTGCGGGCGCGGTGCGGGCGGTTGATTAGCGTGATTCCGGCATTGTGATGCAGAGGCGGTCGGGGCACCAGCTGCTCCTGCCCGGGTGTTTATTGTTACCTAGAGACGCCCCTGGCTCCCGCCCAGCTCCCCCCAGCCCCGCACGATGCAAAATTTATAGCGCGGCGGGTCCCGCGTTAACTCTCTGCCTCCCGGGCGGGGGGCGGCGGGGGAGGCTGCGGGAGCCCCCCGGGATGGGCACGGGCGGGGGGCAGCGGCTGGGCTGGGACGGGCAAAGCCACGACGGGCGGTGCCGCACCGGGCGATGCCCGGGCTGCGCCGTGCCGTATCGTGCCGTGCCACCGCGCCGTGCCGTGCCAGCGGAGCCCCAGGCCCGCAGCACAGCGTTCCCTGCGGAGTCCGTATCCATGGCACGGCTAATCCTCCGGCCGGGCAGCGAGCCAGCCCGGCCGCGGTGCCCGCCGGCTGCCAGCCCGGCTGCCGGAGAGGACACGGCCCCGGCTACCCCCCGTCCCGGCCGGGCGGTGCCAGCCCAGCCCCGCTCGGGGGGACAAGAAAGTCCCCACATGTCACCGGGTGGGCAGAGGGGACGCGGCCGGGGGAGACGCCGGGCATCGAGGAGCAGCTCTCACCGCGGGCATCCTCCCGGTGCCCCGTGCCCTCCTCCCTCCTGCTGCCGCGGCGGGGCACGGCCTGGCAGGGAAGGGCTCAGCGCGGCTCCGCGCCGCACGGAACGGCACAGCACGGAACGGCACAGGAGGTGCCACCCGCCCCCGCGTCACCCTGACCGCGGCCGCTCCCTCCGTGTCCCCGGCCAGCCCTGGTGACACCGCTGTCGCCGCCACCTGCCCCCAGCCGAGCACCGCGACACCGGGAGCCACCGGGAGCCGGGACCCCGCCGTGTCCCCCCGCCGTGTCCCCCCTGCCACAGCGCCCGCCGCCCCCCCCTCCGCTCCCTCCACCTCTCAGCAAGTTTTTTATGTGATTACAGGCACTGCATGGTAATTAGTGCTAAACTCATTTGCACAACTACAGTTAATTGGCTACAACAATTAATTAATGTGTTGGAAATTTGGCACCGGAAAAAAAAAAAAAAAAAAGAGAGAGAGAGAGAAAAGAAAAAAAAAAAAGTTTGTCATCAGAGGGGAGAAGGGGGAGATGGGGAGGATGCACCCACCTGCACCCACCTGCAGCCCCGCTCCTTCCCCTAAGTTTCCCCCGGAGCTGCAGTTCCTGCCCTGCTCTGCGCTTTGTTTTCTGGTTTTTCCTCCTTTTCCATTTCCCCTTTTTTTGTTTCTCCTTTTTTATTTCCCCCTTTTTTTTTTCCTGTTTTCCTGCTTCTTTTCACCCTTTTTCCCGTTTTGTTGGGTTTTTTTTTGTGCAACTTAAGCAAACTCATTTCCCTGATAAAATACAGCATGACTAATGACTGAAGCATGTAAAAATCATTGGGAAAATGTCCTTGGAAGACGAATGCATTTTCAGCAGAATAATTAACTTAATTAACAAATTCACATGCATATTCATCAGGCTATTAATGTCTTCTCAGCTCAGCTTGACGAACATTGCGGTAATAACCATCTCATTTGCATATTGCATTCTACTGCTATCCAAAAAAAAAAAAAAAAAAACAAACGGGAAAAAAAAAAAAAAAAAAAAAAAAAAGAAATCGGCGAAAAGAGGTGGATGCACACGCGTGTGCTCCGCGCGGCGCTCCCGGGGGACGCCTGGTGGGTGGGGTTGTGTCCCGGGGAGGCTCCGGGCCTCGTGTGCCGGGCTCCGCGTGCCGGCGCGGAGCGGAGCGGCGGGAGGCGCGAGGCCACGGCGCCGTGCCGGTACCCGCCGCTCCCGGCCCCGGCATCTGCGGCAGGCGGCGCGGAGCGGGCGCGGAGGGGGAGAAGGACCCGTAGCAGCTGTCGGCCTAATTCGGCAAACGTGCTGCTCGTGGGCGGCTTAGAAAAACAGATTAGGCGCCTGCGACAGGCACTGATTCCTGACATACGCTCGGGGTCTGCGTCTTCATCGCTGGAGAGTGGAGGAGGGAGGGTGAGGAGGGTGGTGGGGAGGCTGGGGGTGGTGGGGAGGATGGGGATGAAGGGGATGATGGAGGTGAGGAAGAGGATGGGGGCGATGGGGTGAAGGGGATGGTGGGGGTGACAGGGATGGTTGGGGTGATGGGGGTGATGGAGGTGAGGAAGAGGATGGGGATGATGGGGATATGGGGATGATGGGGGTGATGGAAGGGAGGAGGAGGATGGGGATGATGAGGGTGATGAGGTGATGAAGATGAAGGGAATGGTGGAAGCGAGAGTGGAATGAGGATGAAGGGGATAATGGGGTGATGGGGGTGACAGGGATGATTGAGGTTTTGGGGTGACGGGGCTGAGGAGGAGGATGGGGACGATGGAGGTGATGGGAATGGTGGAAGTGAGGGCAGAATGGGAATGAAGGGGATAATGGGAATGACAGGGATGATTGGGGTGATGGGGGTGACAGGGATGATTGAGGTCAGGAGGAGAATGGATGGAGGATGATGGGAGTGACGGCGTGAAGGGGACAATGGGGATGACAGGGAGGATTGGGGTGTTGGGGTGACAGGCATGATGGGGGTGATGAGGATGATGGGGTGGTGGGGGTGATGGAAGTGAGGAGGAGGATGGGGATGATGGGGGTGATGGGGTGATGAGGATGATGGGGATGACAGGGATGATTGAGGTGTTGGGGTGATGGGGACGACGGGGGTGATGGAGTGATGGTGGTGAGGAGGATGGGGATGATGGGGTGAGGAGGAAGATGGGAATAATGGGGAGGAGGAGGAGGATGGGGATGATGGGGTGATGGGAATGATGGGGATGATGGAAGTAAGGGGGGAATGGGGATGAGGGGGATAACGGGAATGTGGGGGTTGATGGGGTGGAGGGATGATGGTGGTGATGGGCATGATGATGGGGTGATGGGGTGATGGGAATTGTGGGAGTGAGGGGGGAATGGGGATGAAGGGGATAATGGGAATGTTGGGGGTGACGGGGTGGAGGGGATGATGGGGATGAAGGGGATGATGAGGATGGATGGATGAATGGAATCCATGGATAGAGTCCATGGATGGATGGATGGATGGATGGATGGATGGATGGATGGATGATGGATGGATGATGGATGGATGGATGGATGGATGATGGATGATGGATGGATGATGGATGGATGATGGATGATGGATGATGGATGGATGGATGATGGATGATGGATGGATGGATGGATGATGGATGATGGATGGATGATGGATGGATGGATGATGGATGGATGGATGGATGGATGGATGGATGATGGATGGATGGATGGGATGATGGATGATGGATGATAGATGGATGGATGATGGATGGATGATGGATGGATGATGGATGGATGATGGATGGATGGATGGATGGATGATGGATGGATGATGGATGGATGGATGGATGGATGGATGGATGATGGATGGATGGATGGATGATGGATGGATGATGGATGATGGATGATGGATGGATGATGGATGGATGATGGATGGATGGATGATGGATGGATGATGGATGGATGGATGGATGGATGATGGATGGATGATGGATGGATGGATGGATGGATGGATGGATGGATGATGGATGATGGATGATGGATGGATGGATGGATGGATGGATGGATGATGGATGATGGATGGATGATGGATGATGGATGATGGATGGATGATGGATGATGGATGATGGATGGATGGATGGATGGATGGATGGATGGATGATGGATGATGGATGGATGATGGATGGATGATGGATGGATGATGGATGGATGGATGATGGATGGATGGATGATGGATGGATGGATGGATGATGATGGATGATGGATGATGGATGATGGATGGATGATGGATGGATGATGGATGGATGGATGGATGATGGATGATGGATGGATGATGGATGATGGATGATGGATGGATGATGGATTGATGGATGATGGATGATGGATGGATGATGGATGATGGATGGATGGATGGATGGATGGATGGATGGATGGATGGATGGATGGATGATGGATGGATGGATGGATGGATGATGGATGATGGATGATGGATGGATGATGGATGGATGGACACAAGGGATGGGCAGATGAATGGACAGGTGGCACAAAGGAGGGGGACAGACAGAAAGGTGTCTGGGTGGGAAGAGTGGATGGACAGACTGGCATACAGGCCTGGACAGACAGACAGACA
This sequence comes from Motacilla alba alba, assembly GCF_015832195.1. NCBI lineage: Eukaryota > Metazoa > Chordata > Aves > Passeriformes > Motacillidae > Motacilla > Motacilla alba. The sequence goes on along the minus strand of NC_052042.1, from coordinate 3,715,500 downwards.
TGATGGCTTTCCTCAGCCAGGGGCCATCAGTGAGGGGACTCTGTCCCTGTGTTGCCCCCTGAGAGGGGACAAACCCTTCTGTGACCCCTTGGTGGCACCCAGGGCCTGGAGGGGGACACGGAGCTGTGACCCTGGGGTCAGGTGTGTCCCCTGGGACAGGGCTGGGACAGTGATGGGGGTCCCTGGGACACTCATGTGTCCCCTCATCACGGGGGGGCCACCAAGGACCACCCGGATGCCTGGGATGGGCACAGGCCTCAGCCAATCCCCAGCCAGGGCTGGTGCTGCTGACCAATCACAGCCTTCCCTGGATTGGGCCCCGCCCCCCGACTCTATAAAGCCCCTGATCGAGCTGCGCTTGGGGGTCTTTGGGGTGTCCGGAGTGCCTCGAGGTCCCCATACCCAGGGGGACACAGCCAGTGCCACCATCCCTATCCCCACAAGCCTCTCTGGTGTCACCGGGCGTCGCAGCGGCAGAGGGTGGGTCACCAGCACCCACTGGGGTGGGGGGGGGGGGACATCAGGGACGGGGCCACCCCGAGTTTGCTCATGGCTGCGGGGTGCCACCAGCCTCCCCCCTAACCTGTCTGTCCCCGTGGCCACACTGAGGGACATCCTGTGACCACACTGAGGGACATCCCCGTGGAGAAACGGGGAAACTGAGGCACGGGTCACCTGGGGTCACCACAAGGCCAGGGAACAAAGCCACCCCCAGACCCCAGAGGCTGCTCACACCTGGAAAAAACCTCCCGGAGACGCCCAAAATGGGGGGATCCACGGACGAGGGGGGGCGCGGAGCCCTCGGGGGGGCGGCGGGGCGAAGGTCGGGTGAAGGGCGCCGGCGGAGGGGCGGGGGAAGCTGCGGGAGCGCCGTGCCAGCTGTACCCGGAGAAAGGCAAATAATTCAGCGGCACCAACCGGAGAGGAACCAGCCCGCGGAGCCACGTGCCAAAATACCAGCAGTAAAGTAGTTAAATGGATCCAGCGCGGGAGCGAGGAGCTGCGAGAGCGCTTGGGCCCCCATCCAAAGGAGTTAATGTCCCACAGTATGATCGATTAGTTGTCAGACGTGATTTCAAACCAATACAAGATGAATGGCATCATTTTCCTTCCCTCGGTTTCGGCGGAATTAAGAAGCCATTAGCTAACACAAATTTTTGGCAACTTTAATAAAAAAGAAAAAAAAAAAGGAAAAAAAAAAAAAAAAAAAGAAAAGAAAGCTCCAGCGTACGTTTTATAGAGAGCGTTCCCCGGGGTGGAAATGTCACTCTGTGTCACAGCCGTGGGGCCGGTGGTGGCGGTGACCACGGTGGTGGCGGTGCCAACGCCGTGCCCAGCACCGCAGGTGCCAGCAGAGGGTTTTCTTCCGACCGGAGCCACGCACCGGGCAGCCCCGCCGGGCTCGGGGAGCTGGTGACACGCGCGTGGCGAGCCGGGGGTCTCACGGCGGTGGCGGGGGGCTTTGTGCCGGGGTGGCAGCGCGGGGACTCGTCAAGGACAAACGGAGCTCAAGCTGCTGCTGCCCGTGTGCCCGCAGGCGCGGGGCCGCCGTGCCAGCCCAGCCGTGGCCATTACGGCTCCGTGCGCCAGCTGCGGCCGCCCGATCCCCCTGTCCCCGGGGACGGCAGGGGGGGCTTGGGCACCGTGCCACCGCCCGGGCACCGGGGCACAGCGGTGGCGGGGTCGGGCAGCGCGGGTTTGGTGGCCGAGGGAGGGGATGCCCCCGCGCAGCCCGGTCCCGAGGGGTCACACGATCCCGTGGCTGCCAGGGATTCTCCAAAAATCCCCACTTTTGTCACCTCTGTGGTGAAAGGACAACCTGGAGGGCAGAGCTGGGCCGCAGCCACCCCCCGGGTCCGGCTTTCGCTGCCGGATCGCCGGATTTTAGGCACCAAATGGGGTTGAATTAGGATTATTATCACAGCTGCTCTAAATGTAATTAGTTTTGCTCGGAAGTTGTCTGCTCGGCCGGGATTAGGGCGCAATCCTGCCGCCCTGCCCGGCGCGAACTTGGGGAAGGCTTTAATCGCTCTGATAATGTGATAATCTAAAGGTGTGCTTTTCAATTACATTAAACAAAAAGATTCCCAGTCGGGTAAAACGTAATCAGGAGCGTGTGGGAGGGCTGGGACAGCGGGGACAGCGGGGACACTGCTCACCACGGGGGGCAGGAGCTCGGCTCAGGCCCTGCTGCTGCCACCGTGCCCAGGTGTGCCCACCCTGTCCGTCCTGCCAGGTCCATCCTGGAGTGCAGGTGGATGGAAGGAGGGGTCCAGCGTGATGTGAAGCCGCCCATGTGCTGTCCCCACCCCCTGCCATGTCCCCTCCATCCCTAGGAATGTTATTTTGGGGGGGTCGGCTCCTCCATCCCGGAGGCGCTGCCGTCTGGAGGGCATCGGGCTGTGCTCCAGGCAGACGGGATCCAGCACCAGGGAGAGTGGCCGGGGCCCGGGGGCCACGGGAAGGGGCCGGGGGCTCCCCCAGCCCGGCACAGACTCTGGTGAGCCCAGGCGAGCCGGAGCTGCCAAGAGAAATGGGCAGATTATGGGATGAACGCAGGCCAAGGCAGGGCTGGGATGCAGCCGCCGTAAATCAGCTTTTAAGTAGCAACAAAATGGACATTTCCCATATGAAATGAGGCACCGGCTGCCACCGAGAGCGGAGAGCGGGACCCCGGCCCGGGGACACCGGGACAGGGTGGGACTCACCCGGGGATCCAGAGGGGCTGTGGGGATGGGCTGGAGCCCAGGAGGGAAGGGAAGGGAAGGGAAGGGAAGGGAAGGGAAGGGAAGGGAAGGGAAGGGAAGGGAAGGGAAGGGAAGGGAAGGGAAGGGAAGGGAAGGGAAGGGAAGGGAAGGGAAGGGAAGGGAAGGGAAGGGAAGGGAAGGGAAGGGAAGAGGGCTGGGCTGCTCTGGGGTGCTCAGGTGGGCACCACCTGCTCTCCAGTGTTCCCAGCCAGAGCTGGCCTGGTGTCTGCTGGATCCAACCTCCCGCTCTGCCCCTGCTTGGGTTTTGTCCATTTTCTCCCCTTCAAGCCCAGGAAGGGCTGAGGGGCAGGTTCCCACCTTCCCACGAACCTTGGCTGCACACCCCGGGCTGCTCACACAGCCCCGGCCCCCAGGTGCCCCCAGCGCTGCCCTTCCCTTGGTACCACATCGCTCTCTGCCCTGCCAGCTCTGCCCGTGCCCTAGCGGAGGGCAGGGCCCTCTCCTCACCCCCTCGCTGTCTCCCACCACCCCCGTACCCAGTGCGGGGATGGGGACAGGGCTCAGTGGGGCACGGGATAAATGGGAGGGGGAAACACGACCCCCCTCGGGGCTGCGACCGACGGGGACAGGCTGGGGGCGGACACAGGTGGGGACACTGCCCAGACGGGCCAAGGCCCTCCTGGCCCCGCAGCCCTCGGGGCCGGGCCGGGGCTCCGGGCGGAGCTGCCGGCGGTGCCGCATTCCGGAGAAGCCGCCTCCGCCGGCGGCCGGTGCCAGCAGGCGCTGGCAGGTTCGGAGCTTCGCAGCGATTCCAGGCACAGATGTCCTTGTTTTAACTCCTCTGCGATGGAGCCTGGCAGACCGGGCGGGGGAGGGGGCGGCTCTGCAGCCCCCGGGGCGGCGGGGATCGCTGCCAGCCCGGCCCGCCTCGGCCGCGGCTCCGGGGACCGCCGGGACCCCCCGCTCATCCACGGGGGACGGAGTCCTGGGCTCCTCATCGCACAAAAACGGGGACGGCCCCCCCCTCGTGACCCCCACATCCCTCCCTGTCCCCTACATCCCTCCCGACCCCCGGGCAGCCCCCGGCCCCCGGAGCGGGGCCGCCTCCGCAGCGTGGCGAGCGCCGGGCGCCGGGAGCCTCCGGTTTTTTATGGTATCTGCAATTTTGGCAGAAATCTGTCTTTAATTTAGCTGTCCATATAAAAATCCGCACTGTATAATAATGAACAGATGCCATGAAATTTAAACTGAAGCAATGACTCCTCCTCCCCCCCCCCCGGCTGGCACTCGCCGGTGGCAGCGGCGACCCGGAGCTGGCGCTCGCCCCGCGCCCCCGCCGCGCTCCGCCGAGCCGGGAGAGGGGCCGGGCCGGGGGCACCGGGGGCACCGCGGGCACCGGGGATGGTGAGGGCCGGGGAGACACCCACCCCCATCTCATCCTGCTTTGGAATGGCCGGGCTGCGTCCGGGCGAGCCGCCACCGCCGGTCCCCTCGGTGCTGGCCGAGCTCCGCTGACCCCCGGGCAGCCACGGGGGTCCCGGCAGCTCCCCAGACCCCCCGACCCCCCCGAGGTGGATTTGGTCCCACGGTGGCACCAAACACTCGCGGAGCCCGGCGGGGCGGCGGCTCCCGATCTCCCGCTTCCCACCCCGGGAGCCGCCGGGCGGAAGGGCTGGGCACCGGGCCGGGCACCGGAGCCGTGAACCGGGCCGGGCACCGGGGCTGTGAACAGGGCCGGGCACCGGAGCCTTAAACCGCGGCTGTATTTCGGAGCCGGGCACCAGCACCGGGCACCGGAACCTCGTACCGAGGCCGGGCACCGGAGCTTTGCAACGAAACCGTTCACGGGGACCGTGCACCAAAAGCCTCCGCCGGAGCTTTGCACCGGAGCCGTTCTCCGGAGCTTTACACCGGGGCCGTACAGCGAGTGCGGGGCCGCATTGCGGGGCCGGGCCTCGCCGGAGCAGCCGGGCGGGCTCCCGCATCTTCGGCGGGGCCGGGCGGGCACCGGGGAAACAAAAATCCCGACAATTGAACGCAAACCGCGGCCCCGCCACCGGGGCCGGCACCCCCTGGCACAGCCGGCCCCGGGAGCAGATGTCGGCGGCCCCCCCGCAGCCCCCGGCCCCCGCGTCCCCCTCCTCCCCTCCGCGGGGGCATCCGCCCTTCGCCGCCGCTGCTCCGGGCCGCGGCCCCGGTGCCGCGCATCGCCAGCCTCGGCCCCACGGAGCCTCCGTGCGGCCCCATCGGTTGTCCCCCGGTCCTCCCGGGGCTTTTTCCCCCGAGAAACGAGTCCCGGGAGGATGTTGGGGCCAGAGCCGTCGGAAGAGGAGCCGCTGCTTTGGGGACAGCGGCGAGCGCCGGGGCCCGACCGGGGGCTCGTGGGGCCGCGGCGGATCCGCTCCCCGGCTCGGGCCCGACACCGGCGGCTCTGCGAGCGGGCCCAGCACCTCGGGGCCGCGCTGGATCCGGCCCCAGTGTGCAGCCACGGCCCGACCCTAAACCGGCCCGGTTTATCCCCAAAAGCCGCGGGGCTGCGGGGATGCGGGGCGCGGGTACCGGACACCCATCCCGGGAGGAAACCGGTGCCTCCGTCCCCGCATCCCTGGTGTGGCCCCGGCGCTCGGTGATCCCGGGGGGAACCGGCCCCCACGACCCGCGTGGCCGGCGAGACCGGGAGCCCAGTGGCCGGCGCTGCCCGGTGCCGGCGGCCGTCGGGTGGCGGCGAGCCCCGGTGGCGCGGCCGGTAAATGAACCGAGGGCCGATAAGAAGCCCGGGCGCTCGTTCAGCACCGCCGCGGCGGACAGCTCCGCTCCGGGGCTCCACCGGGCACCGGGCAGCGGTACCGGCATTGGCACCGGGTACCGACAGCGGCACCGGACATCGGGCACCGGCATCGGGGGGTCCCATGGGCACCGGCTCCTTGAACCGGCGCGGGAGCTCCCGGAGCTCCAACGGGCGCCAGCGCCAGGAACCGGCACAAGCATCGGCGCTGGCACCGGCACTGGCACCGGGCACCGAGCCGAGGTTCCATCGGCAAGCAGCACCGGGAACCGGCACCAGCCCCGGGCACCGCGCCGGGAGCACACCGGCTTCCCGGGGCCGCCGCCGAGGAACCGGCCTTGGCTGCCGCCGCCGCGCACCCTTCCCGAGGCCACCGGCACCGCGGCCCGGTGCCAGCCCCGGGCACCAAGCTCCGAGCTCCCGCTCCCAGGGGACCGCGGCGGTGTCACCGCCGGTGGACCGAGCCGGGCCGCCGCACCGGATCCCGGTGCCTTTATTGGTGAGGGGGGGACACCGCCTCCCCGGTCCCGGGGGGGACACCCGTGGGGCAGAGCCGCGTTATATCAGCGCCGCCGCCCCGCGGGCCGCGCATTCGGGCGGCGGGAGCGGCGGTGGCACCGCCGGGGGCGGGACGGGGGGGGCTCGGCCCGGTGCCCCCCGGTGCCCCCGGGGCGGAAGGAAAGCGGCGAAGGCGGCGGAGTCAACATTGAATATTTATTAATCGCCGTCGAAGGACGCTCGGTAATTACAGCCTCGCCGCGATCGCACCGGCGGCAGCTCGTCACGGCCGACGGGTCCTGGCGGGGCCGGGACCGGGCGGCGAGCGTCCGGCGGGGCCGGGGGGGGGCGGCCCCGGCAGGGAGGGGAGGGGGCCGGTGCATGCAGAACGGCCGAGCCCCCGGCCACGCGCCCCGCGCTCCGCCGCCGCCGAGCAGTGTCCGGGCGGCGGGGACGGGGACCGGGAACCGGGACCGGGGAGCGGGATCGGCGCCCGGCGCGGGGGGGTCTTGCATATCGTTGGCCATAAATATTTATTAATCGAAATGAAACGGAACGGAAACACGAAAGCACTTCTGGTGTCGGGCAGCGGGTCCCCTTTGCTACAACGGTTTGTGGGTTTTTGTTTCTTTTTCCCTTTTTTTCTTTCCCGTTTTAGGTTTTTTTTTCCCCAAAAACTTTTTTCTTTCCTTTTTTTCCCCCATTTTTTCTTTTTTTTTTTTTTTTTTTTTTTTTTTTTTCTCGTTTTCAAAACATTTCTCAGAAATCCTCGTCCTCTCCTCCTCCCTGGTCTCTAAAAATGCTGGTTTCTCGAAGGTGGTGCGGGCAGGTTCCGACAAAAAAAAAAAATCCCAAAAACCAAAGAAAACCCAACTAAAAAAAAAAAAAAAGCATTCTCGGCTTCCCGGCGTCTCCCGGCTGAAGGAATGCGGCAAACCGGGACGGAGACCCCCGGGCCGGGCGCCGCGGGGGGGGAGCAGCCCCGCCAGCCCCCCCGGAGCCCCGCTTGCATAGCTGCGGGCTGCGCTTCCCGGCTCCGCCAGCTCGGGAAAACCGGGGCGGCTCCGCTGGGGAGGTGGTGGGGGGGGGTCTGTTATTATTATTTTTTTTAATTATTATAATTTTTTTCCTTTTTTTTTTTCCTTTTTTTTTTTTTTTTTTTTTTTCCGTTTCAAGTTTTTAAAACAGGTAAAAAACGTCCTGACACACGCGCTGCGAGGAGCTCCCGGGGCGGGGAGCGGGGCCGGGGCCCCCCCAAAGCAAAGTGCATCTCGGAGCGTCCGCCGGGCCGGGCCTCTTGCATAGATAGAAATTGGGGTTCGTTCCTCCCTGCGCCTCTTTATTGCTTCGGAAAGTTTCGCTCCGCGCCGCAGCGCGGGCTCCTCTCGCTCCCACGGGCCGGGGCAGCGGGTGTCCAATGCCGGGGGGGTCCGGGGGGGGGTCGGGGTCAGGGCTGGGGAGGGGAGAAACGGCCCAAAATGGGGGTGGGAGGCGGGGGGGGGAAATAAAAAAAAAATTAAAAACGAATCGATAAAAATTGAATTAAAACGAATTAAAAATGAAACGAAGCGGCTCGACCCAAAGGGTCGTGCTGGGTACCGGGGGGGCTTCGGTGGGCTGGATGGGGGGGGTCGGCCCGTGGGGGGCGTCTCCCCCTGGAAAATAGTAATAATAATAATAATAATAATAATAATAATAATAATAATAATAATAATAATAATAATAATAGCTGTAATAGTTATTATAATAACAGCGACGATAACAGCGATAAAATTATAAAATAACGAAATAAATTACGTAAATAATAAAGAAGTAGCAATAAATAATGAAAATTTTTAAAAGAACGAAATCGACTAGAATTAAAAAAAAAAAAAAAAAAATTAAGGAAAAGGGAAAATCCTCCCAAAAAAGCACTTTGTCCCCACGGGGCGCGGGGACCCGCCGCCGGGGCCGGGTCCCCATATTGCACCAAAGCCCACGGCGGAGCCCCGGGGGCCGATCCGCGGGGCCGCCGCGGGTGGGGGGGGGGGGGTTGTTGTGGGGGTGTCTCCCCCCCCTCCCCGCCAGCTCGGCGACGGGGAGGGGTGTCGGGGAGGGGGTCAGTTGTGGAAGAAGGCGTTGAGCTCCTCGTACATGGGGCCCCGCTCGTGCGGGAGGTGCATGTCGTAGGGGAAGATGTTCTCGGAGTGGACCCCCCCGCGCATCCCCGCCGAGCCGAAGACCAGGTTATGGGCGGCGGGGCGGGAGCCGGGCAGCGCCGAGTAGTGCATAGAGTAGTGGTAGCTTTTCTCGTGGTCGGGGGATGAAGAGTCCTGCTTGAGGGAGAAGTTGCCGTTGATGCAGAGCGGGGGGCTGAGCCCCCCGTCGTACTCCGAGCTGTTGTAGTCGGGGGAGGCGTTGCCGTAGAGGCTCTCGTAGGCGGAGGCGCAGTAGCCGTGTGTCCTCAGCCCGTGCGGCCCGGGGCCGGCGGCGGGCGGGCAGGGCGCCGCGGCCAGCCGCGAGCAAGGGTAGGGGTAGGGGTGCACGGCGAAGGAGGCGGCGTTGGGGCCGTGGAACCGGCCCCCCTCCTGGCCCTGCTCCGTCAGGAAGTTGCGGGAGTTGAGCTGGAGGCAGCCGGCCACCAGGTTGGTGGTGGGCTGGGACAGCCCCTTGCACAGAGTCTGCACGTAGGAGAC